>NW_017276598.1:113059-150642 GCF_001594065.2 Cyphomyrmex costatus | reverse complement strand
TATATATACCAAAATTTTCGAAATTTAATTATCTTTCACTGTTATAAGATATAAAATTTCTATTAGAGCTATAGATTTTGAGTTATTAGTGATTTTATCATGAACAAAGTATATTCGACAAACGATAATAAATGTTTAAAAAATTCATATCTCTGCCAATATTGATCGTACAAAAAAAACTGTAAAAAAGAAGTTGTTCGTAATTAAATTGTCTACAACTTTCATTTGAACCATTTTCCGATCCGACACGCCATTTTCGCTTTATCGACGACAAATGCGTGACGCGCTCGAGACTTCCTCATTTCTCAAAAAATGGCCCTTGCTTACAAAAAATCTACTTCGACTACAAGTGCTCGTACAAAATTTTTGTACAGACCTTTTTTGCGTAAAATTACATTCTCTACAACTTTCCCGTCTTCACTTTTTCCCCTAAAAGTTATAGTTTTTGAGTTATTTGCGAAAAACCTAATTTTTGCTTCTTTTTTGCACTGTAACTTTCCTAGCGTACACGATACGGGGGTGGGCTTTTTCTACGTTCATTGTGACCCTAAAATACACCCCTCCACCAACGGACAGCATATCTGGAATTACTTCCTTTCTAAAATGGATTTTGACTGGGCTACAATGTTATATAGTACTAAAAAATTATATACATATACAATAAAAAGAAAATAATATATACAATAAAAAAACAAAAAACAATTAAAAAAATCAGCGTTATTACTCTCATTAGCCCTTCGTTTTTTAGTTTTATGTATTAAAAAAAAATAAATATAATAATATACCGAAAGTTTCATGTACGGAACTCACGGGTCCTTTTTCAGCGATATGTAATGATGTTAAAAGTTAAATAGAGAAGAAAGCATATTCTTACGGTCTAAGCGACATGATTGTTTCGTACAAATTGTTTCGAAGAAATGAATTCTCCTATTTTTGTGTGAGTGTAGAAATTCTGTAATAAAATGTATGGAAACAGGAGTATCTTTACATAATTGTCTGATTCTGTTAAGCGCAAGTGTTACACCAATTAAACTAGATACTTATTTTATTAAAAAAAATTTTATTACTGCTCGTTTTAGACCTGTTTTTTCATTATACTTGGTACTGGAAAAAACGAGCGGAATCTAATTATATTAAGATCCTTTAAAAATAGATAGTTAACGTTAATTTTGCTAGTTATGATTCCGACCACTAGATAATAAGACATTGCTTTTAATTCTCGTGGTCCTATATAATTCAACATAATGTATTTAAAAAATATTATTTACATATTTTATATGAAGAAAAATTAATATCAACACAATTAATTTAAAATAAGCAAGCATCTTTCGCAGAGTAACACATCATATAAAACGTAAGTATACAAGTGATTTTTATAAAACAGTGTAAATAATATAAAAGGCTAGTCACTAGGACAAAATGTCATGTCAGTTTTGGAAAGAATCACTTATGTGTATTTATAGATACACATGTGTAGACCTTGACACAGTAGTTCCCAAGATTTTAACGTGCTTGGACGTCAGAAAACAATATAAAATTAATCTGTACCTCTCCGTTTTGATTGCTACGCTTACGCCGTTAGTATTGCATATAAGATAATATACCATTAAAGCTTGTATTCATAGTCAGACAGAATATGGACATAAAATGTCTATACATTTATCCTTAGATGCTCAGTAACCATTAATATAATATGTAGAGCATGTAAAGAGAAATTTAAGAAAGCATTAAATATTAGGCTCAACTATGAAAATGGATATATATATATATATATATATATATATGTTTAAGAGTTATACAACGTCAGGCGTTATTTTAATTTTAATTATCTCCTACATTTATAATTTAATCTTGCTTTGACACACCTATTTGATACTTTCTTATCACATTCAGTGATAGATGTTAGCAGTGCTGGGCACATTTCAAATACAAGCACTGAAAGTACTTTGTATTTTTATTTCAAATACAATTTCCATACATTTTTTTGTAATATGAGATTATCGTATGTGAAAAATTTAAGTTAATATCATTGCTGTCAAGAAGTCTGGTCTTTTTGACCGAATTCTTGCACTAGTTCATCCTTTTCATTCTCTTTTCATGTAGAGAGAAAAGGATAAAACTGCTGCAAAATTTAAGCAATGAAAATAGATTAAGGATGATTAGAAACACATAAAAGCTTATTTTCAGGATATTATTATATGTATTTCAAATAAATCTATCAAATTTGAATTTAAATAAATTCCCTTCCTGTACATTAGATAACTCAAAATCAATATTCCAACTAAAAATCTTATAAGTATTTTGTATCTATATCTTAAAAAAAGTATTTTGTATTTTAAATACAAAATTTGGAAACATTATAGCTTATTGTATTTTGTATTGATAAAATTAAAAGTATTTTGTATCTTATAATTTAATACCAAGAATGTTAGTATTCCATATTTAATATTTCAATTTTGATGTACTTTACCCGACTCTGACTGTAAGCATAATATAATATTATTATTTAAAAAAAAAATTATATCGTTCTATGATTTTAGGTGGATAAATGTAAATATTTTGTACAAATATTAGAACGTGTTAACAACGAAGGTAGTATAAGGAATATTACAATAAAGAAAACGAAAAATACCTTTGAAGAGTTTGAAAGTTGACTTTCCAAAAAAAATGAATCGTAATGAGGGAAAAAATAATAATGAGAGAAAAAAGATGTTCCCCAACATCATGGTAAGACTTATAAAGATCAGAACAAACACTTTCAGTTTTGATAACTTTCTGCAATATATTTAAGCAATTATCAGTTTTCTGATACCGTTTTCATATTTGCTTCATATTAATCGCTTTTCTTAATATTAAGATGTGCGCTCCGAATCTCCGACAAGTCAAATCGGCATAATATAAACTAAGGACCTATATGCAGGAGGTGTATTACACAAATGCGGAACGTGTAATAAGGAGTTTAAGTACAAAACGGATTTACGTAGCCATGAAAGAACTCATACAGGCGAAAAACCTTATCAATGCGAATTTTGTAAATATAAATGTAGGTGAGTATTAAGTGAACAAGAGTTAGGAAAATGCTTTAGTTATTCAATATCAATCATTAAATTAACTGGTAAATGTAATAAAAATTGTAACGGTCGTTTTATAGGATAAATGGTAACTTAAGGCAGCATGTGGTGGCAATGCATAACAGTGATGAACGTTTCAAGTCTAATAAGGACCTATACATTGGAGGTATATCACACAAATGCGGAACGTGTAATAAAGAGTTTAAGTACAAAACGCAGTTTCGTAGACATGAAAGAACCTTAATGGCGAAAAACCTTACCAATGCGAATTTTGTGAAAAGTCATTTAGGTGGGTATTTAAGTGAAAAACAAGGGTTTGGAAAATAATTTGGTAATTTAATATTAATGATTATAAATTAACTAGTAAAATATAATAAATATACGAGTAGATAATAATCCAAATACAATATCGATATTTAAATTGACTCGCAAAAAATAATAAATATTGCTACGGTTACATCGCAGTCAAAATGGAAATCTAAGACAGCACAGGGTAGCAAAGCATTACAATGATGAACGTTACAAGTCTAATAAGGACCTGTATACTGGAGGTATATCATACAAATGCGGAATGTGTAATAAAGAGTTTAAGAATAAAACGAATCTGCGTGAGCATGAAAGAACACATAATGGCGAAAAACCTTACCAATGCGAATTTTGTGAAAAGACATTTAGGTGGGTATTTAAGTGAAAAACAAAGGTTAGGAAAATAATTAGGTAATTCAAAATTAATGATTAATTTAACTAGTAAAAAATAATAAATATATAGATAATAATCCAAATACAATATCAATATTTAAATTAACTCGCAAAAAATAATAAATATTGCTATGGTTACATCGCAGTCTAAATGGAAATCGAAGACGGCACATGGTGGCAAAGCATTACAATGATGAACGTTACAAGTCTAATAAGGACCTGTATACTGGAGGTATATCATACAAATGCGGAATGTGTAATAAAGAGTTTAAGAATAAAACGAATCTGCGTGACCATGAAAGAACACATAATGGCGAAAAACCTTACCAATGCGAATTTTGTGAAAAGACATTTAGGTGGGTATTTAAGTGAAAAACAAAGGTTAGGAAAATAATTAGGTAATTCAAAATTAATGATTAATTTAACTAGTAAAAAATAATAAATATATAGATAATAATCCAAATACAATATCAATATTTAAATTAACTCGCAAAAAATAATAAATATTGCTATGGTTACATCGCAGTCTAAATGGAAATCGAAGACATCACATGGTGGCAAAGCATTACAATGATGAACGTTACAAGTCTAATAAGGACTTATATATTGGAGGTGTATCATACAAATGTGGAACGTGTAATAAGGAGTTTAAGCAAAAAACGACACATCGTGATCATGAGAGGACTCATATTAGAAAACAACCATACCTTTGTGAGTTTTGTGGACTAGTGTTCAGGTGGGTACTTCACTGAATAGCAAGAATCAATGGAATTATTTCGTTAAATATTGCTACGGAAACTTTACAGACTTTCTTCATCTCTAAAACAACACAAAATGATGGTTCACAAAAATAATTAACGTCATTACGATTATAAAGGATATGAAAAGAGTCCTCGTACCATATATATATGTATATGAATACCTCGGTTATCACATAGACTCGGAGCACAAAGGTAGAAAACGACATCTTTGCGAGGTACATGCCTTGAAATTTTGTTTTTCCTATTCTATCTCACTTGATTCAATTTGTTTTTTTAAGTTTCTATACATAAATTATAAATATGTTTATTTTCTGTTAGCGCTAAATTTATTGTTATCAGATTTCAAGTCACGATTAGGTAAATGTGTCTATAGAAATTTGCATCACACAGATTTGTTTATGAAAGAAAGAACTTTAAAGGGAGTGACTTTAAAGTACTTTATTCAAAAATCAGAATTTTATGTACTAAACCGAAATTAGGATATTTATAAAAAAATTATTTAAATCTTTGTCGTATTCTTATTTGTCTTCATATTTCTGTTAAGTAATAATAACGCTATTGTATATAATTATAATTTACTACAATTCGTTTAACATACAGGGAATCCAGAAATTAAATATTAGAACTTCTGTAGTGTGTAGGGGATATATTATATAATATAAGAAAAAGTGTCTTGTAAGAATATGTTTGTTTTTGTTGCGTTTTAGAGAAAATTATTATAACGTAAGGACGTTGTCATTTTCTTCTTTGACGTGAAGGAATACCGTCTTGGCTATCCCGACAACAATTGAAACTTCTAATCGAAGCTGCAGTGCTCTAAATACCACAACGTCAGTGTTTCGTGAAAAGGCGAGTAGGAGATATGTTTTTTTCCATGCAAGAGGCTAAAATTTTAAATAATATAAACAATGAGCTAAACGAACAAATGAAGTAAAAAACGCATAAATATGTTATAGATGAGTGCAAATATGACTGAGTATGTTCTACCTCTTTTACGACTTTCTCCAAATCAAAGCAAAAACGAGTATATTCTTACTAAATCTTCTTCGTGGATTATCGATCCTTCACACAATGCCAAAATTTCGACAAATAAATTTTATACTCGGTAAAAATATTATTTATTTTTTAGGGTCAAATATTTTAACCATAATGCCAGAGGAACGTTACGCGATGTATATTAACAGTGAGATAGTGAAATACTGTTATATTTACTGTTTAAAAGACTAATAATAGAACAACGTCGAAAGAAGTTGAGAACAGATGTAATTTTTATGCGATATATAATTAAATAGATAAGAGATTTCCTGTGATTAAATAATTTTTATACGAGGTACTCTAATGGATGTTGTCATACAATGGATATAGTATCCCTATAAGCGCATATTATTTCATATTAAATAGCCTTTAGCCCATTAGTCGAAGTCAAATTTTTATTGATTGACATTTCATACGGCTTTTTTTATATCGTGTATTTTCTATTATTTTTCGAAGAGATATGATTTTTTAACAACGGTTCAACGAAAAAATCAATATGTTTTCGATGGTTTAGTAAAAAAAATCTATAAAATATCATGTCAACCTCTCTTAAGAATCAAACGGTTTCAAAACGAATTGTGAACTCATCAGAATATAGCTGGCATATATATATATATATATATATCCTAGAATTCAGTTGCCTATTTGTTCTATTAGAATAAGTTCAGTTGCCTATAATCATATAAGGAATTCTTACTATGATTTTATAATATTAAATAATATATGTTTTTGCACTATTAATGGATGATTTATATGTCTAATTCCGATAATATTACATTATTATTTATAGTTTTTATTATATGATTTTACTTTAATATTACACGGATGTTAAAAGCTATTTTAGCGACATTGACTGCTAGGACATTTTTGTTAATGACTGTGATTGTAAATACACATTGCAGTAATATAAAAATGACTAACACAATGTGTGTGACAGTAATATTTGGCGATATATTATAGATAATATGCGAAAGATATTACATGAATGGACGTATAACATCCATAGAATAGTCTCCCAATTTTAAAAAGTATAAAATATTGCCTTTACAAAAAATAATTTGTTTCAACTTTTGAAAACGTTTATGTAATATTCTAGGAACATTTCACGCCTATAGGGATTGACGTGTAACGTTGATAAAGCGTTTAAGACTCGAAACATTCTGTTTCTGAAAACTATTTGTTTCTTTTAATAACTTTAATGTAAATAATCCTTTACATCATAGTTTGATCTGATGTAGTACACGCTCGGGAATTAAAGATCATATAACTTTCTTGAAAATAAAACTATAGATTGTACAAAAAGACAAGAGCAATTAGAGAGAGACGTTAGCAACTAGAAGTTGTGCTACGTGTCGTATACACAGTTCACAAAAATATCCAGATTTTCTTTGTGCGGCTAAAATTAACATCGATACTTTATTTAAAAGCGAGATTGCAATGATGAAACATGAAAATGAGATTATGAAGAAATGTCATACAATTTTTAAACTCTTCTGATTAAAAATAGATGAAATCGTGGGATGGATTCAATTTGCGTAAACATTTATCAGTCCATATTGTGAATTGGTGGAAGATAGCAATGAGTTGCGTTAGGCTGCGTCAATCTGTGTTAGTATATTTCGCGTATACTGGCTACCTTGAACTCATACAGTCAACAATTTTGTATCACTGGCGGAAATTGCAAGTAATAATATCATTATGAAACTTTACGAAAAGCTTAATATTGAGTGATATTGTCGCGAGCGTATGATCTTAAGAATATGTGCGTGTGTAGCGCTGGAAACATTATTTTTGCTTCTTTTATATTTGATAGATGCTTAAGCATACCCCACAAGAAATGCTTAAGCATCTATCAAATATAAAAATAACAGAATACATATAACATAAGAAAGAGCGCTAGACCAATGCGATAGGCTTTATTGATAAAGTAATGTGACAGACGTATATGACGCCATCATGTAGTTTATACTTTTAAATCACACGTAACCGGTTGTTCCAAACCATTACGCTATTTTTTAATGTCACGTGATAAAGGATTAAGTCGTGTTACAAATGATTACTTTACACCGTTTAGTTCAATATGTGAATAAAATTTAAATTACTGAACCGTATATAATTACAAGAAAAGGTACTGATCAACGTATGATTTCTCAAATTATTTGGCTGAATTATACAATTTTGATATGGAACATTGTAACGTGCCTTTTTTTTGGTATGCACCGACCTAGATTTTTAATTTTATTACTTAAATTTGTAATACAATTTTTATTTACTGGTTTCGGATATAGGTATATCTTTTGCACTTCGATCTTATTTCTTAAAGGAAAGTGCTACGATAATAGTTTATGAAGATAACATCTAATAATGTTTGCATTAGTAGCATTTTTGTAACTTGATTTAATTATTAGGAATTATTATATATTTACATTGAATAAAATCATACAATTTTCTGGTTTATATTTGTATTTAATAAAATAAGACATTTTTCAAATTATCTTTCACGTGTTACAACAAACTGCATGAATTTTATTATTTAATTTGTAATTTTTACTTTGTGGACATGTATTAATTCTTTAATAAAGATAATAATTTAAACGTTATCTCTATTATAGTTTATCGCGCCAATCTTTTCATATATTATAATGTGTTTTGTTACTGATATTTAACATATTAATTTTACATATTTCGTTAGTCATTTCCACTGTAAATCAATAGTTAACAAGAACTTTCAAACTAGTTTGGAAAAATTGCTTCTCTCAAAAAATTGTCGAAATGAAGGAATCGAAATAATTTACCCTCGACTACACGTTGATTAGAGTAATTAGCTTTGCAATCGTTATAATAGTCTCTATGTGACTAGCACTTGCCTATAGGTTTTCTTGGATCCGAATACGTAATGTAATGAAACTAAACAATACATCAGTTGCAAATCTGTTTCTTCCGTTGAATGTAGCCACAGCAATATGACCAATATTCTGAAATAATGAAAATAATAATACATTGTTTTCTCTACCGTTCTGCGTCACATTAGGAATGTAATTTTCATGCAGCATTCAATAGACCGAACAGTTGAGTGAGCGCTCACTACTATTGATGTGTTCTTCTGAATAAGAAATCTGATTGGGTGATCTAAAAATACACATCACTAATGGACGGAGAGCTCTCACTTAATTGTTGAGTCTGTTGAACATAGCCATTGCTAAAAGTGGCCGCTAACTTCATCGTCAACAAGTGAAATATGCTATCAAACGTCAAATTTGTGTCCGAAGTATTGCAGTCAACTTATTGTGTCGATATGCCATCTGATGGCAAAAATATGGAAAACAAAACAAAATCTAAGACCATAACATATCAAAATTTCAAATCTCAATATTATATTACATTTTTGGTTTTGCATCATGATATCTACGTTTATAGAGCATGTAGAAAAATTAATAAAAGCATTTTCGGAACACAATTTGAGCGTTGGCTATCGATTGAGCGTACGTATAACTTGATTGGCTCAATCGTTATTGCGATCCAATACTCTTGATTGTTCGTAACTCGTCGATTCGCGTAAAATAAAAGTGACACGGGGCGTATCACGCTACGTGTTTACTTGACGCGAGACAGTACCTTATATATAAATATTTAGTTTACAATGTTAGTACAAAAAAAATATATATATAAATACAATAAAAAGAATAAATATAATATTAACAAGAATAAATCGGCTAATGAGAGCTATTCGCTGTTATTAGTGCGATCATATATAAGATATTAAAGAGTGAATATTATATACTACGTAAGTAGTTCCCCCCCGTTGCGCGCCGAACATCCGTCGGACATTAAAACGCAAATCTAATCAACTACCGTAGTAATATCACAATTTTTGATGCTTATAGCATTTAAAATTGGTTCTTAATAATATGTTGAAAGACATATTAAATTCTAAACTTATAATATTAAAGTAGAAATAAAATTAAATCTATGAAAAATAAGAATTGTGAAGAATATCACAAGTTGGCGTTTCGTTTCGACTTCCCACTACTAGACTCATCAGTATGGTAATGTAGTGCTAGCCTACCTTAGACGCCTGGGAGAGATGTTAGAAAGAAGTTCTACATAAACAGATATTCATGTAAATCGGCACTTGCGAGAATTGACATGAGTAACCATAGACCTCTGTTGGCAAGTCGACGTAATGATTTTCTTCACAAAGTTCTTCATTTAAATATTAATTTGAAAGTAACAAACGCATCTTGCAGCCAATCTTGCGAATAGCTCTCATCAGCCGATTTATTCTTGTTATTTGAAACTTTCGAGAGTCTTCTTTAATTGATTTGTTAAATATAATAATACCCAAAGTTTCATAAACGGAACTCACGGATCCTTTTTTTCAGCGATATTTAAAGATGTTAAAAGTTAAATAGAGAAGAAACCATATTCTTACCGTGTAAGCGACATGATTGTTTCGTACAAATTGTTTCGAAGAAATGAATTCTCCTATTTTTGTGTGAGTGTAGAAATTCTGTAATAAAATGTATGGAAACAGGAGTATCTTTACATAATTGTCTGATTCTGTTACGCGCAAGTGTTACCCCAATAAAACTAGATACTTATTTTATTAAAAAAATCTTATTACCGCTCGATTTAGACTGATTTTTTCTTTATACTTTGTACTGCAAAAAAAACAAGTGGAATCTAATTATAATAAGATCCTTTAAAAATACTTAACATTAATTTTGCTAGTTATGATTCCGACAACTAGATAATAAGACATTACTTTTAATTCTCGTGGTCCTATATAATTCAACATAAAGTATTGAAATAATAGTATTTACATATTTTGTATGAAGAAAAATTAATACCAACTAAATTAATTTAAAATAAGTAAGCATTTTTCGCAGAGTAACACATCATATAAAACGTAAGTATACGAGTGATTTTTATAAACATTGTAAATAATATCAAAGGCTAGTCACTAGGGCAAAATGTCATGTCAGTTTTGGAAAGAATCGCTTATATGTATTTATAGGTACACATGTGTAGACCTTGACACAGTAGTTTACAAGGTTTTAACGTGCTTGGACTTCAGCAAACAGTATAAAATTCATCTGTACCTCTATACGTTTTGATTGCTACGGTTACGACGTTAGTATTGCATATAAGTTATTATACCATTATATCTCTTATTCAGAGTCAAACAGAATATGTACATAAGACGTCTATACACTTATCCTTAGATGCTCAGTAACCACTAGTATAATACGTAGAGCATATAAAGATAAAGTTAAGAAAGCATTAAATATTATGCCCAACTATGAAAATGGTCATATATATATGGGGCATTCCACGCCGAGTGGGCCACCCATTTTGCGAAGTTTCATGGATTTCGTTCATATTGCTTGAACTTGAACAGTTTGATGAATAAAGACTCTATGCCGAATAATATACCTATAGGTCAACTGGTTGCCGAACTATAGTATAGAGCCGTCAATTTTTGGGCTTTCTGGTCGCAGCGCTCTTTTCGCTTGTTATTAATGGGCATGAAAGGCAAGTTTTGAAACGAAATGTAGACGTTTCCTTATAGAAAATTGAACGCTCTTTCACGTAAGAATACTCTTTTTTCGATCAGACCGGTTTAAGATGATGTTTATCAGTTTTGAAGTTTTCAAAATGGTGGCGCGCCTAAAAAGCCAGTCTCAATTTTCTTGTAATATAGATCAAAATGTAGCCCCAGGTCTCTACTTTGTTACTCTAAAAAGACTTAATGGTACACGCATTCGTTTGGGAGTAAGAGCTAGGAAAGTGAGGAAAATGAGTGGTGCGGCAGGGGGACGGAGCGACATTGCCTCACTTTCCTAGCTCTTACTCCCAAACGAATGTGTGTACCATTAAGTCCTTTTAGATTAACAAAGTAGAGACCTGGGGCTATATTTTGAGCTATATTAAAAGAAAATTGAGACTGGCCTTTTAGGCGCGCCGCCATTTTGAATACTTCAAACTGACAAACATCGTCTTAAACCGGTCTGATCGAAAAAAGAGTATTCTTACGTGAAAGAGCGTTCAATTTTCTATAAGGAAACGTCTACATTTCGTTTTCAAATTAGCCTCTCATGCCCACTAATAACAAGCGAAAAGAGCGCTGCGACGAGAAAGCCCAAAAATTGGGTGGCCCACTTGGCATGGAATGGTCCATATACATATATATGTTTAACTGTTATATAACGTCAGGCGTTATTTTTTAATTATCTCCTACATTTATAATTTAGTCTTGCTTTGACACACGTATTTGATACTTCCTTATCACATTCAGTGATAGACGTTAGCAGGGTTGGGCATATTTCAAATGTTTAAGCATTGAAAGTACTTTGTATTTTTATTTCAAATACAATTTCCATACATTTCTTTGTAATATGAGATTGTCGTATGTGAAAAGTTTTAGTTATTATAATCCTTGTTGTCAAGAAGTCTGCTTATTTTGATATAGCTGTTGCAATAGTTCATCTATTTTTATTTTCTATTCATTTCTAGAGAAAAATATGAAACATATGCTGCTGCAGAATATGAGCCATGAAAACCTAAAGATTTTTAGAAATTCATAAAGGATTTCTTCCTGTATATTATTTCAAATGAATGTATCAAATTTGGATTAAAATAAATTCTCTTACTGCACATTAACTCAAAATCAGTATTCCATATAAAAATTTTAGAAATATTTTGTATCTATATCTTAAAAAAAGTATTTTGTATTTTGTAATTTAATACAAAGATTGTTAGTATTCCGTATTAGTATTTCAATTACTATTTTGATGTATTTTAACCAGCTCTGACTGTTAGCATAATATAATTTTATTATATTTATAAAGAAATTAAATCATTCTATGATTTTAGGTGGATAAATGTAAACGTAAATTTGTACAAATATTAATTCGTGTTAACAATGAAGGTAGTCTAAGGAATATTACAATTTACAATTAAGTAAAACGAAAAATACTTTTGAAGAAATTGAAAGTTGACTCTTAAAAAAAATGAATTACAACGAGGAAAAAAATAACGACAATAAAGACGTTCCCCAACAACACGGTAAGACTTATAAAGTTGAGGACAAAAACTTTCAACTTTGGTAACCTTCTGCGATGTATTTAAAAAATTATCAGCTTTACGATATCGTTTTCATATTTACATCATGTTATTCGCTTTTCTTAATATTAAGATGTGCGCTCGGAATCCCTGACAAGTACGAATCGGCATAATATAGATGTACAAGTTAAAATGAGACCACACAAATGCGGAACGTGTAATAAAGAGTTTAAGAGCAAATGGAAACTGCGTGAGCATGAAAGAACACACAATGGCGAAAAACCTTACCAATGCGAAATTTGTGAAAAGACATTTTGGTGGGTATTTTAGTGAAAAACAAAAGTTAGGAAAATAATTTGGTAATTCAAAATTAATGATTAAATTAACTCGCAAAAAATAATAAATATTGCTACGGTTACATCGCAGTCAAAATGGAAATCTAAGACAGCATATGGTGGCAAAGCATTACAAAGATGAACGTTACAAGTCTAATAAGGACCTGTATACTGGAGGTGTATCATACAAATGCGGAATGTGTAATAAAGAGTTTAAGAATAAAACGAATCTGCGTGACCATGAAAGAACACATAATGGCGAAAAACCTTACCAATGCGAATTTTGTGAAAAGACATTTAGGTGGGTATTTAAGTGAAAAACAAAGGTTAGGAAAATAATTAGGTAATTCAAAATTAATGATTAATTTAACTAGTAAAAAATAATAAATATATAGATAATAATCCAAATACAATATCAATATTTAAATTAACTCGCAAAAAATAATAAATATTGCTATGGTTACATCGCAGTCAAAATGGAAATCGAAGACGGCACATGGTGACAAAGCATTACAATGATGAACGGTACAAGTCTAATAAGGACCTATATATTGGAGGTGTATCATACAAATGTGGAACGTGTAATAAGGAGTTTAAGAATAAAACGAATCTGCGTGAGCATGAAAGAACACATAATGGCGAAAAACCTTACCAATGCGAATTTTGTGAAAAGACATTTAGGTGGGTATTTAAGTGAAAAACAAGGGTTAGGAAAATAATTTGGTAATTTAATATTAATGATTAATAAAAATATATGTATAGGGACTCTTATTAATAAATAAAATTAAATGTAAATAAAAGGCATAAGAGTCGAAAAAATTTAAATAATCTTAAATGTCAAATTTTTAAATTATATAATAATAAATGATTTTAATAGATGTATTCTTGAACAATATTGACATTATACATACAAGTAACACTAGGGAAGTGTCATACGTCGATTTTTCTGTAACTTGGCATACAAGTAGTACATGAAAAAATAATAGACACGTATTTTTTTATATCGGCCCAATCGCCGTTTTAAGGGTAGAAATCACCCTCAATAATTTTGAGAGTAGGTCGACTATTGTAAGAATTATATTTTACGATTATTGTAAAATTGGGCATCTAACGGTTTTTGGGGTCGCTGATTACGAATCTGAGGTTATTTTTATGAAATTTAAGATGGCGGAACCAATATGGCGGGCGCAAAAAATTAAATATTCAATGATTTTTGTAATTTTCAGTATCTTTATGCTTTTTGGGTCGCTGATTACGAATATGTGATCAGATCTTCGAAATTCAAGATGGCGGATCCAATATGGCGGGCGCAAAATATTAAATATTCATTCATTTTTGTGATTATTGAGGGTGATTTCTACCCTTAAAACGGCGATTGGGCCGATATAAAAAAATACGTGTCTATTATTTTTTCATGTATACTACTTGTATGCCAAGTTACAGAAAAATCGACGTATGACACTTCCCTAGTGTTACTTGATAGTTGATGTTATAAGTTACAATTACACGTTGCGGCTTCTGTATGGATCCATCTTCAGATTTTTTCTTCAAATAAAATTAAATACGCAGCGGATATATTATACAAGATAGGAATTCTCCGATAAATCATAATTTGAGAAAAAGAACTGTTCTCAGTCCACGTTTATCTTTTATAACATGCACACATATTTATCTAACCCTTCCATATAAAAATAATATTTTTTAATTTTGGTGACACACATTATTATTAGTTTGTATATATACTGATTCTTTTGTTGAATTGTTCTTAGAGGAACAGTTATATTCAGTTTACCAACTGCTTGAGAACAGTTTTTTTCTCAAATTATGATTCATCGGAGAATTCCTATCTTGTATATCCGCTGCGTATTTAGAAAAATCTGAAGATGGCTCGATACAGAAGGTGAAACATGTAATTATAACTTATAACATCAACTATGTATAATGTCAATATTGTTCAAGAATACATCTATTAAAATTCTTTATTATATAATTTAAAAATTTGACATTTAAGATTATTTTAATTTTTTCGACTCTCTTATGCCCTTCATTTACATTTAATTTTATTTATTAATGATTAAATTAACTAGCAAAAAATAATAAATATAGATAATAATCCAAATACAATATCAATATTTAAATTAACTCGCAAAAAATAATAAATATGGCTACGGTTACATCGCAGTCAAAATGTAAGTCTAAAACGGCACATAGTGACAAAACATTACAACGATGAACGTTACAAGTCTAATGAGCACCTATATACTGGAGGTGTATCATACAAATGCGGAACGTGTAATAAAGAGTTTAAGAACAAAGCGCAACTGAGTAGACATGAAAGAACACATAATGGAGAAAAACCTTACCAATGCGAATTTTGTGAAAAGTCATTTAGGTGGGTATTTAAGTGAAAAACAAGGGTTAGGAAAATAATTTAGTAATTTAATATTAATGATTCAATGAACTAGTAAAAAATAATAAATATAGATAATAATCCAAATACAATATCACAATATTTATACTAACTCGCAAAAAATAATAAATATTGCTACGGTTACATCGCAGTCTAAATCAACATCGAAGACATCACATGGTGGCAAAGCATTACAATGATGAACGTTACAAGTCTAATAAGGACCTATATATTGGAGGTGTATCATACAAATGTGGAACGTGTAATAAGGAGTTTAAGCAAAAAACGACACATCGTGATCATGAGAGGACTCATATTAGAAAACAACCATACCTTTGTGAGTTTTGTGGACTAGTGTTCAGGTGGGTACTTCACTGAATAGCAAGAATCAATGGAATTATTTCGTTAAATATTGCTACGGAAACTTTACAGACTTTCTTCATCTCTAAAACAACACAAAATGATGGTTCACAAAAATAATTAACGTCATTACGATTATAAAGGATATGAAAAGAGTCCTCGTACCAAATGAATACCTCGGTTATCACATAGACTCGGAGCACAAAGGTAGAAAACAACATCCTTGCGAGATCCAGATATTCATCCAGAATATGGAAGATCGCCCTCTCGACAGGCCAAAGAAGTACCCCTTCCCCCACCTTTCAACATACACCCCCCTTCCCAACAGCGTCTACATAAAGGGAGTCCTCCAGGGTAGCGTCTCAGTCTCAGTATCAGCGCACCTCTCACCCTGATGAAGTGAACGGTACGGTTCACGAAACGTTGGTATTAATAATGAAGAAAGACACGGCGATAACCCGCAAACCTTCTGGTATAATATGTGAAACGATGTTTTCAACGGGTGAACGTAAAGACGAAACGTACATTTAATGTACAGAATTATATTAAATTATAAATGTTTAAAAAGATGTAGGTATGTGTATTAGATGTACAAATTAATTCGGTCCGTTCTTGTGTTCAAAAATGCATTTATTTCAAAACAAAAATGAATGAATAGATTAATTAAAGTATTGTCCATCGCTGGCTACTACTTTTTCCCATCTCTTAGGCAATTTTTGAATTCCATCTCGAAAAAATGACTCGTCTTGGTGGCGATCATCTTTTGGAAAACGGACCGAACTAATTTCTACTCATAATATGTCACTAGGAATGTAGAATAAGAAAATTTTTAATTGACGTTATAAGAATAAATATACATATGCACTGATCAGAGATTTTGGTTTTTAATAATTAGTAGTTTGTAATAGAACCAGGAGACGCGGTAGTGTTTCCAGTCATGTGCAAAATATCAGTAGACGCGGTAGTATCTCCGGCCATGTTCAAAAACTGAAGGACACTACAAGTCTCTTATCTCGAGCCATCAAAGTCTATTTTCAGGGGCTGCATAACTACTAAAATATAAAAAATTTTGAATCGAACGTTATATGTCCTGAAAAGCGGCATCGCCACGAGTAATTTGAGCCAACAAAATTTTAAATCGGTCAAGCCGTTCTCGGAATATAAGCGGTCGAAAAGTGGTGATTTTAATGAAAAATTAAGAAACGTCTCCTTCTTCTTCTTCTTCTTCTCTATCCGCATTCAAGGCCATATTAAAACTTTCTAATATCCCCTCTCACCTTTCACTCACACCTTCTCCATCTTCGACCGACCGCAACCCCTCACCCCTTCCCTCACCCTCCCCCACCACCCCTCTCTTTCGCCGTGTCACTCTTTTTCTTTATATAATATTTTTAAATCATTTTTTTATATATTTGTCATATATTTGTACTCTCTAAAAAGTAAGTGATATATTCGAAAAAATCATAGGTATCATAAAAAAGAAAAGTTCAAGCCATGTTCAAAAAAGGATACTCAAAAATTTACACCTTTTTATCTAATAATGATATATTAACATGAAAAGTAACTGATATATATTATTAATTAAAGGTGCCAGTACAAAGTGAACATACCATACATAAAGTGTATGCAACTTTCGGCCGATTTTCGAATCGCCTCCACCTTCCCCTGTCCCTCTCACCTCACCTCGCCGCGCGCAGGTCAAATGTCGCATCGTGTGACATTGGACCGTTGCGGCATTTGCCATCATCTGATGGCAAAAATATGAAAAGAAGAACAAAATCTGAGACCATAACGTGTCAGAATTTCAAATCTTAATTTTATATTACATTTTAGATTTTGCATCGCGATATCTCCGTTCATAGAGTACGTAGAAAAAAAATAGAAGCATTTTCGGAACGCAACTTTAGCGGTGGCTATCGATTGAGCGTACATAGAACTTGATCGGTTCAACCGTTATTGAGATCCAATATTCTCGATCATTCGCAAGTCGCTGACTTGCGTTAAAGAGGCACGGTGCGTCTCGCGCTGTGCGTACACTTGACGCGAGATACTACCGTGTTTCTTGATTATTTGAAAATTTATTTTTAAGATCAGATTGCAGCATCGTGCTTAATTTTTCTGGCTCATACAAACATAATTTTAAGGAAACGCATATACTTACTTCCTTATTTTCCTTAATGTGTAAAGTGAAAGTATTAGATGTTAATCTTAATAATTCCATGCATAATTTTTGAATTATTAACTAGAAATGAGATGCGTCTTAAAAAATGTTCTCTTGTCTATTACAAAATATTCAACTATTATAGTTTCTGAAATTTTTTATACGCGAATTCGTTTGTTTCCCACTTTAAGTTTCTTTGATGCATTTTTCTTGGTTCGACGGCAAAATGCCGGCTACGCTATGTATACGTAATATTATAATAAGTAAATCATTTTCATATTATCAGCCGTAAAAGCGACATTGCGGGCCGATATTTCTATTGCGGCACACATTGTTCGCAAAAATCTACGAAAAGATCGTCATCGTAAAATTATTATCTAATGAAAATGAAACGACATAATGTAGCGTTTGACCGTCGCCGCTGAATCAGAAAAAGTTTGCTGACCTCGTCTATCGTAATACTGAAATGCACGAAACACATTTAGGGGAGACTGGGGCCAGTTGTAACAATTTTTAGAAAAATACATATATTTTTTTATTTATCATGTATGTGTTTATTTCTTTTAATGCACATGATGCAACAACTCTTTAGCTTTATACTACTATTGACAAAAAGGTGTAATTTTAAGATGTTCATGTAAATAAATGTAAAAAAATAAAGAAGTCCAAACTGGTATACATCTTGCCCCGATTTGGGGTAAAATGAAACAGGGCTAGGGAAAGTTGTAACATCATGTGACGACCGCATAAATTTCGCGTGTCGCCTTGTCTCGCTACACTGTGCAACTAGCCGCTGATGTATGTTCTCTTTTTCCTTTTTCCATATTCTATGCGTAAATATAAGACATAATTCTAATTCTTTAAACATAGTCGTAGCTCTTTGTTGGCGAGTTTATTAAGTAACGAAATGTTGATGCAGCGCGCATATCGAGATAACGGACTGTAGACCGGACGCTCTCACGCTCCCTCGAGCTGATAATTTTGATACCTGCGAGAAACTGCGTCAGCAGCCGCAGCCGTTCGAACCGTCAATTACAAAATTTAAATATATATATATTTAATAAGAGATGAGAGATGCAGCGAAAAGCGAATGCGATTCGAAAATCGGCCGAAGGTTACATACACTTTACGTATGTTCACTTTGTACTGGCAACTTTAATTAATAATCGGTTACTTTTCGTGGTAATATATTAATACAATTTAACTCGTGATAATACTGCGATAGTTTTAAATATACGTCATATCGGTCAGCAGTCAGTAGAATTTAAAATTAGAGCTCTCATCGAGGAAGCCGCAAGTTTAACAACTCTCATATTACATTCATTTGGATTCCCTCTCATCGTGGTATTATGGGAAACGAAACAGCGGATGAGCTGGCCAAAAAAGCCATCAGACGAAGGCATTAACTCCAACTTCAAAGTACCCTATTCAGACTTATATGCAATTCCAAAAAGACAACTAGACAGAGATTTTGAGGATTACTTGAAACGATCATCCAATCATAAAGGAGAATTCTACTTCAAAAATTGTTATAGCTAAGAAAGCAAGAAACCCTGGTTCAATGACGCTCGGCTCTCTCGCATGTTAATTACCACCATGAACTGCCTCAGAAGTAACCACTATAATCTTAATCACAGCCTCTTCAGGAAAAATCTAATTGATGATCCTTCGTGCCCCTGTGGAGCTCCCCTTCAAGATCTTGTCCATTTTGTCTTTCACTGTCAGCTCACCGAATCCCACGCTACCCCTCTGAGAACAGCTCTCCAGGAACTTATCCTTGAACCTACAATGGACCCTTATTCCTCTCTAATCCTAGCGTTAAATGCAGCATCACCAAAGTTATGTAGACTTTTTGCCAGTTTCGGTCTCGCCAGCGATCGCCGTCTGTAATTCGCGATATTTTCGCGGCGCTCTCTCGCGGACATATCGCCGACGTTTCTACGCCGGCGAGAGGCATCGATCCCCCCTCCCTATCCTAGCGGTATCTTTTAGGTACCGCTTGCTCCTTTTCCGCGAGAATCCCAACCTTGTGCGATACTGGGATGAAAATAAAAAATTTTTTCGTCTCATAGCGTCGAAAACTTCCGGAGCTTATTGTCAACTCATTATTTTCGATACTACATCAGACGAGATCTGGCCGTATTGCCTCCACTCACTCTATGGAGGCAGGAGCCATCAATTAATAAGAAGAAGAAGAAGATATTACATGTAGTCCATGGTGTAAGGAAACAAGGTGAACCATTGCGCACGATGAGTGGGGGGTATAATGGTGGCTTTTACTTGAACCAATAAGCGCTCAACTTTGGTATAGGCGGCAATTCCAGCAAATTCAAATGGAAGAAATAAGTTCTGTATAAAATTGAAAGGCATGAAGGCATGCTGCACATGCTGAAAAGATTCATAATTATGTTATGACCGCTGTAATGGAAGGAGTAGAAGCAGCAGTACACCTGCAGCATTTAGTGCTTTAAACCTGCTCTTACATTTTAAGAGAAGGTAGACTAGAGAACTTGGAAATTGATGAAATTACGAGATTTTGAACAAAAAATTTGCAGAAAACTTATTTTCTTGCCAAAATCATAAATAATTCATAAAAGAATAATAATATTATAATTCATATTATTATAATAATAATAATAATTTTAGCGTGTATTTCATCTTTCATACATATATTATGAATTTGTAAAACATACAATACAATTAATACATGTACAATAATTTTTACTAACCAACTTCTCCAAGAGCATCAAATTTTCAATAAAAACAGAACAATTAACAATTAACAATAATTAACAATAACCACAAAACAATAACGATAAAATGCTATTAACAGCTTATCAACCAATGACTAATGTAAATAATTAATATTTCCTACTAATCCGGATTCGCGGCAATTTGACAGCTACACTGAAAATGACTGAAATCGCGCTCGCTGCCATCTTCAGTGACCAAAGTGAGGCGTTGATTGGCTGGCGCTGTTTGCCACAGCGCATCCACAGGACTGGGTCACCTTGTTTCCTTACACCATGATGTAGTCGGTATGAAAGATTTTCTAACCTCAACAGTCGTCAACTTTGGTCAACTTTAACGCTTAATATCTCGGTTCGGAGGGCAGAGCGGCACTTTTTATTGCCAGATTCGTTCGTTTCGTGCAAAAACGCGTCAAATAAGTGTATTTTTATCAAAATTTGAACTGAACAGGGTATTCTATACCTTACCCGAAGATCTGTTAAAAACATAAAAATTTTTTTTTTTTTTAATTTTTGTACCATATTAACCTCTTTGTTAGATAATTTGTTTACAATTATTGTTCATAATAATGATTCTAAGATAACTTTGTATACATAATATATTTTTGAATATTTACAATTTTAAGAGATAACTGATAAATGTTTATACATTATCTGTTCATTTTCAGGACATTCCTTTAAGAACATATATTGTATATCTTAGTGACATAGAATTTAATAGCTTAATAAGAAATGGCTAGTACAGAAAATATGGAAAATAATTCCAACAAGAATGAAAATACCACAGAGATAGAGAAGCAGCTCAAAGAGAGAGCTGAAAGAAATCGTCAAAGAGCACTCTTGTTAAAAAAATCTAAGGTAGTAACTCATCCATATTCAAGGTATGTGTTGAGCATATACATGAAACAATTAATATATCTATTTAAAATGTAATAAAATCATATTTTAGTGATCAATTATTTGAGCTTTAAATATCTTTTCTTTAAGAATTCAGTTAGAATCTCTTTAATAGTATTCTTATTGATAATATTTCTGTAGAGAAAATAATGGTTCTACAAAAGGAAGAGTGCTAAAGGTTCAAGGGCAACGTGTTATTGATAACGGTGGAGGCTTCCTAATAGAAGAAAATGATGAATTAGAGCAACAAATGGTATATATATATATATATATATAATTATCTATCTATAATATCATTACATTTATAATAATACACATTTATTTATTTAGTTGAAGATTAGGACTGAACCAGTATATGTACCAGATATCGGTAAACTTAATGAGTGTGAGGAATGTCGACAGAAATTTGCAGACTCATATCTTTTACAAACGTTCGATCTGACCGTTTGTGATAAATGCAGGTAGAGTAGCGATGTTTAAAATAAATATTTTCACTTGATGTGTGGTATCTACTTGAAATTATTTTTATTACTATTTCAGTATTTCCTTTCCAACATACCTTTTAAAAATAAGTTGTGAATATTATATTATTATATGTTATTTTAGAGATAAAGAAGGAAAACACTCCTTAATTACTAAAACTGAAGCTAAACAAGAATACCTTTTGAAGGATTGCGATTTTGATCGACGGGAACCCGTGCTTAAGTATATTGTACGAAAAAATCCTCACAATGTGAATTGGGGCGAGATGAAGTTATATCTACATCTTCAGATAGAACAAAGGGCTTTGGAAGTTTGGGATTCGGAAGAAAATTTGTTGAAGGAAAAAGAAGCGCGCGAATTAAAACGAGAGGGAGCTAAAATCAAGAAATTCAATAAAAAGGTAACTTATATATGACGTTGTTATACAATATCTCTTGTTGCTAAACTAAATCTTATATTTTATGGAAACGAAGATCAAACAGCTACGAATGCAAGTGAGAAGTTCATTGTACGATAAAACGACTAAAGCGTCGCATGTTCATGAATTTGGAGAAGACACATATAATGAGGAGGATGATACATACAAACACACTTGCACAACATGCGGTTATGAAGAAACTTACGAAAAAATGTGAAAAAACGCTCAATTATTATTCACGACAACATGAATCATTGTGTATTTAATATTATTTCACATGAGAAAGAGTACACGGATTTCTCTGGTATACAATACCGACAAGTCTCTGAAATGTTTTTCTTGAAAATTTGTATGCTTAGATATTGGTTCTTTGTTGATCAATGTAGTTTCGATTTTATACATCTTTTTTATATTTAAAAATATCAGATTTACATAAAAGATATGATTAATTATATATTTTTGTTATTAATTTTTTAAATATCTATTACATGAACAGATTTTTATCTCATTAACATTAAAATAATTTTTATATTAAAAAATTAAATATAAAAAACAATAATAGGTTGAAAAGGGCATGTAAGAGTCAGTTATGCATTTAAAATCTTTTACGCAAACTTGATTTGATATTTATTATTATTACAATAAATGGACATATATATATATATATATATGTATATATATATTTGTATACTTACTGAACCAAGAAAAAATCTATAAACAGATAACGCAAGACAATCGCGTTAAAAATATTTATATAATCTATTATTGTCCATTGTTATTTAATCCTTGATAAGACCTTGATTAGTTAAAATTGTGTTATCCCTATTGCATCGCTTATTTACAAATTTTTGAATCAGAGAAATCTTTGCTTTTTGTAACTACATAATTTGCCTCGGTAGTCTAACTGGTAGAACGATCGCACGGAACGTGCGAGATCCGGGTTCGACTTCCGGCCGAGGTAATATTTTTCGTAATATAAATTATTTACAGATTTTTATTCATAGATTTTAATATGTCGTTCAACATTATTAAGATCCAAGATGCTATGAGTATCAAAATTGTTAAGGGATGCTGGAGTGCCTGTTTTATCTCATAATTACTTAGTTAAAGACTCGTTTCTCTTAATTGCATTTACGGATGGAAAAATCCTTCTGCATAATTATAGTATCGACAACAATGAATTGCGCTAGCTACATTTCAATACCAAAAACGGAAAAAAATTAAAAACTTACAGTTTCGTTATCGGCTTCTGTGATTTTCGATAACGAAACTGTAAATTTTTTTTCCGTTTTTCGTATTGAAATGTAGCTAGCGCAATTCATTGTTGTCGATACTATAATTATGCAGAAGGATTTTTCCATCCGTAAATGCAATTAAGAGAAACAAGTCTTTAACTAAGTAAGTAATGATAAAACAGGCGGGTCCAGCATCACCTTAAATTGCTAGATAATTTAACTCGTGATATTATTGCGGTAGTTTCGTAGAGTGGCATTTCAAGACTGAAAAATTGTTCGGCACGCAGTTTAAAAGACTACATACGTAATATATAAATTATTCACACGGAATTATTATTAGCACCTAAAATCCAACTCGACCGTTAAAGGCAATTTCTTATTGTTTAATGGTTGTATTTAATGCAATTTATATATTATAGTTATGTGTTGTAATAATAAATAATACACAGATAAGTTTCATTTTTGTCTCTTTATTCCGTTAAAACTTATACGTATTCGTTTTTTTAGTCCGGCATTCAATTTATGAACGAAATAAATCCTAATTAATACAATATATGGAGATTTTCAGAATAGTTAAAAACTTTATTATTTACATTACAGCACCATAGAGAGGGAGAGGGAGGGAGAAGGGGAAGAGACAGAGAGTGTTGGAACACTTCTCCATCGAAACACTTTTCCATATACATATTTACATAAATGGAATATATACATTGTAGAGTTCGACCTACATCTCATCGCATACAGCAGAAACATTCATACTTGACTAATTGTTTCTTTGGAACACTAATGAGACAGGTGCGAAACGTAAACAACAGGCCGCTTCATAGAGAAGTGATAAAAATATATGTCTGCCATGTACTAAGATTTTTACGTAAAATCTGCACAAAGATCTTAGAATGGCAAAACGTTTGGCACAGTTAGCCTGTTCCCGTCCGTACTACTGTGAGTAGTGTGCACCGAGTTACTAATTAGGACAGATGATCTGTAAACAGAAAGAAAAATGTGCAAATCTTTGCTTGCGAAATAATATTTAGTTATTAACAATAACTAATAGTTATATTTATAATTTGAGTCTTATCGTCAAACTGTTTTAAATTTGCATTATATAATTTACAAATTTTTTCATAACACTTACAAAAAGTTAAATAGAAATAAATATCTTTAATTAGTTATATTTTATAGTTTTTTTTATTTTAACTATTAAACTTAACAAAAATAGTTTTATCAAGAAAGAATTTTAATTTTATTACTAATAATACACTGATCCAATTCTTTTCATTTTAATTATAATCAACAAGACATGCTCAAGTACCTGTTATGCCTCAAATGACTCTTGACTAAATCTCCAGAGGCCAATGCAGCCATCAATGATAGCTCTGCAGCAAGCACTGTGGCACAAACAATTTGAGAGAGTAGTCTTGCGTTTTGGCCGGGTTCCGTAGGATGCGCACCCTTGATCCCCAACATCGCCAGGCATGCTCCTTGTGCAGGCAGACCGGTACCACCACCTACCGTTCCGACTTCTATGCTGGGCATTGTACACGTTATACGTAAATCTTTTCCATCTACACCCCATGGTTCCATCAACGTTAAACAATTACTGCTGCTAACATTCTGCGCGGGATCTTGTCCAGTGGCAATGAAAATCGCTGTCACGATATTAGCTGCGTGCGCATTGAAACCGCCTATACTGCCCGCTAAAGCTGAACCAGTCAAGTTCTTCTTGTTGTTGAGTTTGACAAGTTCGTGGACCGAAGTTTTCAGTACGCGCGTCACGACATCCTCAGGTACGATTGCTTCGCACACCACACTCTTACCTCTCCCCTCAATCCAGTTAACGGCCGCGGGCTTCTTGTCGGTGCAGAGATTCCCACTGAGGGAAATTATTTCCATATCCGGAAAATAAGTCTGCAATGTCTGCAGAGATCTCTCTGTTCCTTTCGACAACATGTTCATGCCCATGGCGTCACCGGTTGTCGCGACAAAGCGTAGATGCAGATCTCGACCAGCTATGCGAGGGTGAATTTTCTTTAAACGAGCGAAGCGACTGGTTTGATCGAAGCTGTTTTTTAGTTCTTCAAAGTTCTGCGGTTGTTCTATCCACGATATTGCCTCGCATGCACGTACAATGTCCGGGAATTGTACTACGGGTGCTCGGGTCATTCCGTCCGCCGTTACGCGGGTGGTCACGCCACATTTCAAAAGCGCACGACTGCCACGATTAGTAGATGCCACCAGGCAACCCTCCGTTGTCGCCATCGGCACATGATACAACTGACCGTCGATCAGTAATGGCCCAACAATGCCAACTGGTACAGGTACGTAGCCGATTACGTTCTCACAGCAGGCGCCAAGTACCTTGCTGTAATCATAGTGCTTATATGGCAAATCGAGCATCTCTTCGGTGAATTTGCCAGCGTCACCTACGACGAGACGTCTAATATCGACACCGCGCTCCATGTCGCCCACTGCTTTTTCTAATTGATAAGCAGCTATGTTCTTGTGTTTCACCAGTTGTATCACCTCATCATTCGACAGGGCACTGGCTCCAAGCTAACATATAATATATATATTTATATTATATATATAATGATTATAATATTATTACTTTATTATTCTCTCTTACCTCTGATTTATATATCTCGAGACAATCTTTCACGCTTCTGGGAATTTCAAACTTCTTTAGTGACAAATCAATTTCGCCAGAATCGCTCGCGTCACGATGTATCATCTCAGTTTGTATCTCCTTATCAGCGTATTCCACATCACTCTCATCACCCCATCCACCACCTACACCAGACAGAGGAAAGACCGGCTGTTCTTGAATCGTCGGTAACGTTACGCCGAAACGTTCTCGTAACCATATGTTCATAGTGGTATCTATATCGTTCAAATTGGAGCTATCAAGAAGTTCCACTTTCTCCTCCACTGTCGCTTCCTCCTTTTTCTCCTCTTCATTCTCCTCTTTCTCTTCCTCCTCTTCCTCTTCCTTGAATTTTAGTTGTTTGGCAACCACGTCGTTTCTGTCCTCGAAGAAAATGAATTTTATAGCCAGTGCTAATAACAATATCAATACCACAATATTGTCCGCACTGGCTGATAGCCAAGGTGTTTTCGGATGTTCTCTTAATTCGGAATTCTCGGTATAATCAGAACCATTAGTCGTATTCGAGCTCGTGGATGTCATTGCCATTTTCGTCGCGTCCTCGCTTTCGTTCTTAAAGGGCCATCGGCTGCAATGTGGAACAAGCAATTAATATAAATCAACGTAGAGATAAATTCTATTTTTATATGTAGATTACACGATTATATGTATATTATGTTATTATATTCCATAAGGTTGTAAAAATACTATATATTTCACGTTTCTCTGTCAATGTAGCATTGATATTATAAATACACGATTCTAACGAATTGATAATTGAGATACTGTAAATGGTAATTGTGTAAAAATATTTGATTAGTAAAATATTTAATTATTGTGTAAACATTTTTTATTATATAATATTTAAAAAGTGCCTTATATATCTCTACACTGCAATGTAATTAGCATCATGTAATATCAAATGAATAAATGAGAGAAAGTCGTTTTGATCGAAAAGCGAAGCGAACGCAACAACACTTTTTCGCAAACTAAAATGTAATTCAGAATGATATCCGGTACACAAACGGGGAGAGAATACCCAAAGAATTCTCTACCACCACCACCCAATAATGTCACTTATTTTTGGACTCTCATTTTACTTTGTATGGACAACAGTCGAGTCTTTGTATACGCGTTATTATTAACGTTCTCATGTAATATTAAAATACACCTCACCATTCATACGGATTTCGCATACGAAAGCATCGTTCTCTCCATACTTTAAATATTAAAAAATATTTACATATACGATTGTATCATAATGGAATTGTACAACGTTACGCGTCATTTCGAATTAATATATTTTGTTATTTCAACGATATCAATGAAGAGTACTGTAATTCTATAAACTTTTTAGAAGATTCATTTATTTTTCATCGAAAATAGAATCATAGAAAAATCTAAAGTTACATCCAAATTGATATTCAAATATGACATTCCCTCCCTGCCCCCTCTAATCTCTTATACACGTATTTGCGATTTGATTTTAAAACGATAAAAGGCCGTAACAAAGAACTTTTTTTCCAAAAGCATATTTAAATGATTCCATTTTGGCTCCTGTTTTTGTAAATATCCAAGGGGAGAATAATGAAATGTGAAAATATGAATGATTTTTCCGTCCGTTGCGAATTTGTTCCGTTTATACAGACAACGCTTTGAAAATGCCCAAACTTGTGGTTCAATAAGTAAGATCTTCCTTCCTACGCGGAAAGCTTCATTTGAATATGGATATTTTATTGAATAGAAGTCCAATGCTAAAAGCGTTCGAAGATGACCTGACGTTGAAATTAGAGACGTCAAAACTGTTCAACAAAGGCAAACATAAAAAAAAGTAATAGAGGTCAGAAGTACAATACATCCTCGGCCACGGTTTCCTGCTCCGTCGTGTACGATATATATACATTGTCGTATACCAACCGCTACCTATCTTAAAGTTTGCATCAAAAAACGAAGAGATTCTTTTTTATTATATTATCATAAGAGAGACAATAACAATATACCTGTTCGCATATACTACGAATAGACCAGCGATCATGATCATCTTGACTCGCTCCGTCACAGGATTTGGTTTTTGATCCTCCTCATTTAACGGCTGCATTATAAATATCTTGTCCGCGCTCAATTGGCCCATATTATTACTCCCGCGAGAAAGCTATAATGGTACAATGGTATCTTTACCTGTTTTTTATACTGATCAATATACATTCGATATATAACAATATAACTTTCATCACGTACATAATATTGGATGATTAATTCTTCCTGGAAAATTCTTAAAACTTCGATGTTTACTTAAGTATTAAAAAAAAATAGTATGTTAATTATTATATATTATTTTATACATATATCTGACATTTGACATAATACGTTTCAATATACAATATATTTGATAATATCTAATTTTTTTGACGATAATAGACATTTTTTCAAATCTATGCCTTTTTTAATTTCACCGCGTTACGCTTTCTGCGTTCAAAATGGAATAATCACATATTCGAAATGATTTGAAGGAGAGTTGTAAAAGTGTGGGAAGGAGGAATCGTTCCAACAAAAACATTAAATTAATAGTTCTGTACCTCAAGTATAAGCGATAAACAGGCTGGATAGAATGTCATAAAGACGATGTAGTTGACAATCACTCCGAAGCACGCAAAGGTGCAGAGGATCTCCAGCCTTCTCATACCCGATAAGGCTCCTGTGCCGATCACGAGGGTTTCCACGAGGGTGTCCAGAGTGATGCCTGGTCCCAGTAGAGACACACCGCGTGCGATATTCGCTTTGACTTCCTCTTGATTCCGCGAACTTAGCGCGTATTGCGCTAATGTTCCGGCCTTCGTGAGATCAATAATAAGCAGAAAGAAAAATAAGGCGTCTCTGAAAGAGTAATAACATTCCATTACAATCGTGAAGAGAAAGGAGCTTTATACTCCTTAAAAATTACGACGGTGTGCTTACTTCAAGTCCGCGACGTCACTGCGGCCAAAATTTATAACGGTGGAAGTGAACACCACGCTAGAGAACACGGTAAACAGGCCAGCGATACCTGGAACACAAGTAAAAAATCTGCTGAATATGACATATGTTATATATATATATATAATTGTGTATACATGTATTATGATAATTAAAATATTGTGATAATTGAAGAACTGCTTAAAAAACAAAGTTGAGATGCTAAATCTCGATAGAACTGGTATGACTTCGAAAGATGTGTAAAGAAAAGATTGAGCGTGAAGGGAGGATTCTTATATGTGGATGCAGTATCCGCAATACAACGCATAATTCATACAGGACTGCGTTCAGAAATTACGCCTAGATAACTCTAGGCTATAGTTTACGTTACGTATATTATAGCAAAAATGTATCTAAGAATTATTTATCTGAGCATAATTCTTAAACACACCCCTATAGGAATTATGTCGATTATATTTATCTCTTTTGATCTTCCAATCAATCATTAAAACTATGTCAATCGGCAAAACGTACGTAGTTCTGCATTTTACATAGTGAGATTTCGCAATGAATTAAATTATCGAAACATGTTAACACTCATAACATTATGCAGAGTTGAGTGGCGCTCAAATTCTTTCAGTAACCGAATTCAGTAATCAAACATAACGCTCCGTATGAAACGTTATTGCTTTCCACGAAACTTTCACTGTTCGCCATCGAGGGCTTTCACGCGCTCGGGAGGATCCGGTTTTATGAATGGACTTGACACGCACAATTATTACGCATCTTTCTCCATGTGGTTCCATCGTTATAATAATGTGTATCGATCTCTAATATATAATCATAAAAAAAAGTATTTATACTCTCGATGAAGCCGTGTAAGAAATTTAAACGAACTTCATCGTTGCCCAATTGATGTAATGCCGATTTAGAGCCTTTATGATCATTTTTAACCATTAGGGAAAATACCTACACACACGTTATACGCGTACGTGTGTGTGTGATATCTTGATATGAATATATATATATATATATATATATATATATATATATATATATATTTGTTTTTGTTGCACATTTATTAAATATACATATGCATATGTAAATATATGTATACACACACACATTTATTAAATATATATACACATACATATTTATATATGCACATAAATGTGGAATAAAAACAAAAATATCATGAATTACTCACGCGACATAATGACAAATCATGAAATTAATGTGATACGAAATACGTGTTAAGTATTTAAGTATTATTAATTGTCTTACCTAAAATATATTTAGATCCCATTTTTTGCAAATTACGAAATTGATGATAAGTAAACAGCACCGCCAAGCAGCGTATTATTGTCATCACTATAACATCAGTCTCTTTTAGATTCTGTCGAATAACATATATGCATATATATTAGAAACTTTTTCTATTAAAAGAAATAAAAAATAGATAAATAACAGTAACACGCACAAAATCTTCACTCCACGAAATAGTTATCGTTATTTTGTTAAATATTTAATATAAGTAAATATCTTTTATATAACGTAAAGTCTCTTATAGTACAATACATAATTATACATATCAGACATATTACAAACATTACAATTCATATGATTTTATAAAAAAGAAGTTAACATTCTTAAGAAAAGTTTAAAGCAATTTCACAATAATCTGCTTACCATAATATCGCATTTATTGTGATGACAGTACACTGCATCAGATAAGTTCTCTTCACGTGCTAGTCCACCTCCTGTCTCCATGTTAAGCATACATGCTGTCAAAGTGAAGACCATTACGATTACCTCGAAGGGATGACCGGCACAGAACCGGCCATGTTTCTCAAACACATGTGCGAGCATCGTTGATAACCCTCGTGAAAAATTCCTGGGATATCTGTAACATATTGATGTGAACGTGTTAAATAAGTTAATGATATAATTGAATTACAGACTCTTATATGTTCCAAAAACAATTACAAAAAATTAAGTAAAACATACAAAGCTATGAAGAGTCAACGCTGTTAACAGAGCGCAAATTACAATGTCGAACGTTTCGATCCTTAGTTTCGGATCATCAATCAGCGACAAATTACAAATTAAAAATTAAAAAATACTCAAGGTTGTAATATGTATCTATGTTTCAGATTTTTAGATAAAATGTAATTTGCGCTCTGTTAACAGTGTTAACTCTTCATAGCTTTGTATGTTTTACTTAATTTTTTGTAATTGTGTTGAATAAGATTTAATACATATATACGATATTATAAACAAAGTATCTTTTAAGTCTGTAATGTAATAAATACACAAAATGAACAAGAAATAAAGACCCTGAACAGTAAAATCGTATTTTTATTGCTTAAATAATTCGGTCTGAATTTATATAGGGGAGAGTGATCTAATTTGCAGTTTTTGTTCTTTATAAGGCGTAAATAAAACCCGATCATAAAACCAATGATGCCGTTCGAAAGATCATTCAATTTCCTTCATTTTTGCTTTAGACTTGGCGTATCTCTTACCTATGTCGAACTATAATGGAAAATGTAAAAATGTATTTTTGGATCCGATTTAGAACCATGAATTCCAAATCGGACCTCTCCTATTTTTATGAACTTTTAGATAGAAAATTTTAAAATATTTTAATTAATTTTTCTTAGTATATATTGAGTAAAAAAAACGAGCAATTTAAGACTCAAAGGTAAAAGTACAGTTTATATTATTAGAATTAAAATCAATAAAAAATTCCATCAATCCGAGTCTAATGAAATATGATATTTTATTGATTTAGTGTTCCTTAGACCAGATCTGATCGGTGTATCAGCGCACCCTTTGTCCTGATGAAGTGAACGGTATGGTTCACGAAACGTTAGCATTAATAATGAAGAAAGACATGGCGATAACCCGCAAACCTTCTAGTATAACTGATATATTATTAATAAAGGTGCTAATACAAAGTGACATACATAAAGTGTACGCAACTTTCGGCCGATTTTCGAATCGCCTCCGCCTTCCGCTGTCCCCCTCACCTCACCGTCCCGCGCGCAGATCAAATGTCGCTCGAGCATCGTGTGGCATTTGGACTGTGCGCGGTGAAGTGAGAGGGGGTCACGGAGAGAAGGATTTCTTAAAATTTATTCTGAAAATATAGTAATTATGGTACAATACAATAAATTTAAAGATTTTTACCATGCACTTCAGTAAAATTAATCATACTTATTTTATATTTTATTGCAGTTTTATTAATGAATATGAGAGATTTACATAAAAATTCTTCGATATATAATGTTGTCCCACGATTACCATATTTTCAGGGTAAATTTTAAGATCTAATTCTTTCCGTGAAGCATTTTAAAAAGATTTTAATAATCTGATAAAGAGTTTATAAAACTTATAAATCATTTTATTGCGAAAAATATATCTCAGCCGGAATTCGAACCCGGATCTCCATATTAATACATACTTTCGAAAGAAAAAAAAGACAGATGATTTAGATTTAGAGATTTGTCGCGTGCTTCTTCGGTCAATCTAATGTAAGAAATAAATTTTTCTTTAACGCAACACACACACACACAAAGATATAAATATAAAAATATAGGAGCTGTCGATATATATACGGTTATTATATATAATTGAAAATGATTATAATAATTATTATATATAATTGAAAATGATTATAATTATTATATATAATTGAAAATGATTATAATTATTATATATAATTGAAAATGACTGTAATATTTAATTATAATATTATTGGGAGTACAAATTAGTCCGTTTTCCAAAAGATAATCGCCTCCAAAGACGAGTCATTTTTTCGAAATGGAATTCGACAATTGCCTGAGAAATGGGAAAAAGTAGTAGCCAGCGATGGACAATACTTTAATTAATCTGTTCATTCATTTTGTTTTGAAATAAATGCATTTTTTAACACAAAAACGGACCGAACTAATTTGTATATCTATATTTAACTATTAATATTTTACTATAATAATTAATTATTACACTGTAAAAAATAAAATGTTAATTTTAACTCAAAGACGTTGAGTGGATTTTTTGAGACATGCAAAAATGTTAAAATTAATATTTTTGTGTTAATATGTTAACATTCTTGCATGTCTCAGAAAATCTACTCAACGTCTTTGGGTTAAAATTAACATTTTATTTTTTACCAGTGTATATATAATTAAAAATGACTGTAATTAATAATTTGAAACACAGTCTTTGATGTAGCATAAGTATGCATGGATGGTAATAATTTAAATTAATAGTAATATTTAATAATTTAAAATATAGTCTTGTACGCACACAGATGTGGATAATTATAATTTATTCAAAATGTATTTTTAAATAAAGCAAACAAAGTCTTTCGTGTGAAAGTCTTGTTTCGTGCGATTATAATCGAAAGTAGATCAATTAAATACTGACTATTCGCATCATTCAAACTCACGAAAAATATCGAAAATCTCTCGTAATTCAAACGCAACTCTCGTAAACTAGTGAATTTTCTATTTGAATCTTTCGTGGCTTATTGCGAATTGCTCCGTAATTTACTTATCCGAATTTACTTAATCGATTACGCGTTCTCTGTAAACACCATGCAGACGTCTTTACAGTCATAATCATAATGGATCAGTATGATCATTGTCAACTAGTCGTCTATCTTCAATTGGTTATCTTTATTCTCCTACACAAGTACAAAGGAATTATTTTTCGTTGCAATTTGTTGCATTTCATGTCTTTGTGATGGTTCATATTTGTACAACACATATTTTTGTTTATTAGAAGTATTCATTCAGATAGGATCATTTAGAAATGAATTGTTTAAATAGAATCATTTATATACATGTATATGTGTGTGTATTCTAACGCGTTTAATTCTTAAATTCTCTTTATTTTTTGCTATTTCGTTTACTAAGAAACTCGAAAAACTCGACATTCTATAAATTCTGATTAAAATCTCTTGCAGTTCCAAATATATGAATAAATCATATAATATGTATATCAGTTTCTTTCGAGAATAAAATAATACATGCATAATTATACAACTAGGGGATTCAGTTTGCATTGTACATAATTTATACACAGCATTAAGAGACGACACTCAGATTTGGCGAAAGCAACCGTTGCATCATTTTTGCGAGTGTCAACCTGTCAATATTTCGCACATAATAGCTTTTAGCTAATTAACTTATATAATTGTTATATAATTGTCAAATTTTTATTTCGTTCCAGTTTTATCAAAATTACTTTTTATATAGTAACATATTATGCGCATTTCATATAATAAAAAATGTTTCTATTTTTCTGCGTGTTCGTATATATAAATATAAAATAATAAAAATTAAAATTACAAAATACTCCTATAGACGCATACTAAAAAAACATTGAGAAATAATTAAAATTGTAAGCACCAAACAATGTTACAGTAAAATATTGTAATGAAAAATCTAAATTTAGAAAAAAAACTATAGATAAGTATATAGATAATCTAAAACACCATGTATATTTTTTTATATGTATATATTCACTATCATCTTCATGATATTTGTACATTAATCTGCGTGCCCAAGAAATTTACAAGATTATGCAAGAACGGATGAAATAAATTCTGAATTACATATGTAACATCATTAATAACTTAAGAGTTTTATGAAAATTTATTTATTAAAATACAGTTTTATTTAATTACTTTGTTAATCGAATGTTGGGTGACATCTAGAGTGATCAACGCACGATATCGAATGCTGTTATTGCAACATCGTGTCCCTTGAGCGACCCGGTTCGCTTTCTAATTGATCGCTAGTTATCGAAGAAAAAATGATTGAGAGAAAAATCAAACCCGATTCCATACAAATATCCACATTCAAAACGTCAATCAGCAGATCCTCGAATCAAATATCAGATAAAGAAATGTATGCTCCAACAGGATAACCCTTTAATCGTAGACATTGTGGCAAGTTCTAGGGCGTCTCGTATATCAACACACTTGTCCGGATAGTCGAGATTTTTTTACATATCCAGTAATGATACAGCTTGTTGACTATGGAGAAAGAGCACTAATTCACGGCGTAACTCGAAATGTCTGTCAAGGTCGGTGACTTTCCAAGTGTCGAGAAGTACTTGCGAGTATTTCTACACCCAACTGATCATTATCCTCTTTTGTTAACAACTATCATAGAAATATTTTTTCTTATTGGATGGTAATTTACTGCTCAAACATTATTGCAAAAGCGGATATTATCAATTGAAATATTGTCGCATTTACTTTGATATAAAATAATACTTTGATATAAAATTATATTTGCATAACAATACTGTAACTTTTTTCTCTTAAAAATGAACTTTTTTCTCTTAAAAATAAATGGTAATTAATTACCCGGAAATATTTTTTTTAATTAGTCGAATCTTTTTAACAATAATTTATTACTGTTTAACTTATATTTATATGTGTGTAACGAACATAATATTTTCTTACTTTAAAAGTAACACAACTCAAAATATTAAGTTTCCCAGAAAACAAGGAAAAAATTGTTTTTCAAAAATTGTTTTACTTAACACGAAATCATTGATTATTAAAATTATATCAGCTAAATAATATCGAAAGTAATACATATTAATATAAAAAAAAATATATTCTTAATATAATCAAATGTCATATTTTATTTTTTTCTAAAATTAAGTTAGTTCATAATAATAGATAGTAATGTAATAATGATTAACTTAAGTCATTCATATTTGATTTAGTGATTGATGGTAATGTAATGATAAGTTAACTTATACTTAACTTCTTCAAGTTAATAATTAAAAAATTATGTTTCTTTAAGTTGTGCTACTACTTTTAAAGTAGTAGAGGAAACGATATGTATATGTATATTCTATGGCCATATTCAGAATATGCTTATAATGTTAACAAGCATTTAACATATATTAATAGTTTACATCACATATATAGAAGAATTATTTATGTTTTCTATTTGTGTGTAGTCGGCAACATTATTTGCCTACAAAATGATACTGTTGCCGATAAATATGTACGGAATGTAAAATGCCTAACACTCGGTCTGACAATAAATTGATCATTGGAAAGGATTAAAACACATGTTATACATGCTTTTTAAATAAGCAATGTTGATGAGAGAGCGAGAGAGAGAAATATGCGTCGCTAATTTTGTAGAGAATATATGTATTTCTGATTGTGAAGTTTATTGACTTTTATATTATATATTATGTTCCTTGATTGTAATTCTCCATTGAATGAAAAAATTGAAATATGTCATATTTTTACTGAAAATATACTGTCAACATTTTTACTGAAGTTACGATAACAGATAGAATATCGTTTTCATATAATTTATTATCATCACTGAGATCTTAGTTTGTGCTTTACATAGACAAAAAAATGTGTATACCTAAAATAAGTATTGTGAATCACGTTAAAACATAATAGAAATTATTGAAATAAAATTAAAATACAACCGCATTAACATGAGTAAAAAATAAATCAGTCAACCAGACGGCACGGATTCTTCTTTCAGACTGAATTGCTCATAAACCGAAATATTAGCGTCGCTAAAATCTTAGAATCGCAGAAAAAAAGAGCCTTCCTTCCAATTCAATTCCTGATATCCATAGTCGAGAGAGAAAGTACGCACGATGTACATCCTACTTCTCTCTCTCTCTCTCTTTCTCTCTCGCTGTTTTTACTTCCTTTTTCGGCAGTCATAATGTATTCAGAAGCGAAATTTCCCGTACCTTTCCGTATACAGTTGAGGAATCGCTATACTTTCTTTATTCCTTCAAGTTTCAGGAACGTTCACTTCTTTCCTGGCGCATTAATGCAACGTCGGCTTCATCTCGCTGCTTACTTTTCCGCGATACGTTTCTCTCCCGCGACCGGGTGACCCTGAAGTAAATGAAATTTACTTTCTTCGACGATGCAACGAATAATATGCGTTTTGACACGCCTCCCTGTCCTTCTCCTTTCCTTTTTTTTTCTCATATCGAATGACGTCATGGAAATAAAGTAACCGGGATATACTAGGAATATAAGATTGACTTACAATTGACTCTTCGAGTCTTAAACAAAGATTTCAAGAATCTTAAAAGATCCCGTGGAAAGTATCTTAACATAACTGAAAGTTAGTTCTGATGAATATACTCTCAACAAGCTTTTTTAAGACTGACTCGCGGAGCCATAACATCCGTTTCAGTGTACAAAATAAATATCTCTAATAAAAATGCGTGTTGTTTCTATATATTCATATTACTTGAAACTATACGCATCTTTTATCAGTTTGATTT
>NW_017276598.1:55858-112367 GCF_001594065.2 Cyphomyrmex costatus | reverse complement strand
TGTGTGTGTGTGTGTGTGTGTGTGTGTGTGTGTGTGTGTGTGTGTGTGTGTGTGTGTGTGTACCTTCTACTTAAATCTATCTACTTGAATTTCAATTAATGTAATAAGACTTTTTTCCAATTTATGCACATATTTCAGTGATTAGTAGATAAAACTGAACAACTAACTAATAATATTTTATCTTATGTCGAACGAATGTGAATTTATGTGGTATCTGGATTTGTATTGTAGTATAACTTCTATTATTTTATATTGTACAATTGTAGTTCCGCATTACAATTTCACCATTTCTGTTCATGAGAATGACTTTCTTATTGGAATACTATCCATGAGACTTGTTATAATGAAGAACTACCCGACAATGAGTAATAATAGAAGATTTATCCATGGACTTATTAAGAAACTTGACACTTCTATATCAAAGTTGGTAACACCTACACAATTATTTTAATACTCGCAACAACAACACTATTTTGTGAAGAAAAATATCGATAAAAATGCTATACCATCTCACAATTTGGTTTTTTTTTTAAAATTTATATGTAATCCATAATTTTTAAAATATTTTACACGTTTTAAACATTGAAAATGACCTAAGAGAGGTCGAAACGTCTGTTATATTTTATTGTTTATATTTTAATTCCTTTTCTAACTTTTGTTTGCGTTTTCTATGTAACTTTTAATTATTGTCTTATATAAAATGTTTTCAAAATTATTAAAAATATTTTATTATTTGTTTTCTGGCTCGTAGCCCTTCTACACATATTATTTTAGTATTTTATGTTTTTTCGGCAGCTATGCGTACAAGATTAGTTATATAATCTGTCTTTCGTAAGCAATAGTTGGTCCTCAGCGAGAAAGCGAGAAAGCTTTTAATCACAAATGACGGCCGAAAAAGAATAAAATTAGAAGTTCAACCTCACAATTTCGACACTCTTACTTAAATATCTATATAAGTAGGTACATCTAATTTATTTCCTATTTACCAAATGTTACATAAAACTCAAATAATGGTGATCATAAAAATCACTGTAAAATATGCTAAGCGAATACCGTAACATTTGTACCGTTTAATCAAAATTTTATTATAATTTTATTTTATATTAATTTAAATTTTAATTAAACACATATTTAATATTAAAATCAAGAAATTTGCATGAATAATTGAATTCTTATCAAGGTATAATAAAATTAATTTCGATTTTTATGATATAAAGACCTAATTGAAAACAAATAAACTTTCTATACTCATAATACATAAAAATGTATAAGTATACATTCAGTTTCAATTTTGTTAACAAATCTCTTAAGCAATTATTTCGTGAAGTATTTTACTTTCAGAAATAAATAACATTAATTTATCGCTATAATATTAATTTTTTTACTTTTTATTGCTGACGTAAGAATGGCAGAATTATGAGTTTCGTTTTGCTCCAGATGAAGATTTATTTGTTTAGACGAACTCTCAATTGGAAGTTTTTTTTTATTTAATTAAAACATTTGATTGTACAAGCGTCCAAAAAGATATTAAAGATTTATTTAGTAAAACAGAAATTAACGTGATGCTGCAAGTACAATAACATACAATATCTACATTAGTTTGAGTATCGACAAGTATAGATATTCCTTAATGATCGATTTAATATTGAAAGACTAATTAATTATTTATTTTTAGTACTAAAAACACTGGACAACAGTATACAGTTATATAAAATAAGTAACTAATAATGTCGAAATAATGCAGAAGTTGCGCGAACACATACCTGATTTGAAAATAGAGACAATTTACGAGTTTTTGATGTGATATTTGTCACTGTGATATCGCACACGTTTTGACTGCCGCGATACTATTTTAGACTTGTCGAAACGTTCTTTATCAAATCTCTCAAAGTTTTTCCTACGGTCCCTCGATGAGGAAATAATACGTATCACGGTATGCCTGGACTTCACATTTGTATGGATATACGAGCACGATGAGTAACAGTCTTCACGAATTCATTGAACGACTCGACGTATGTATAAGAAAGAAGTTGAATAACCGCGAACCAAATACCTAGCCATCCGGTGCTAAGCACATGGGGAGACCAAGCATCGTCTTTGGTCTGTGACTTGACGCTGCAGACACGAGAGATATAAAGCTTCCCACCAAATTATGCGGCGCGCACCGACCGACTGATTTAATGTCGACTACGGACAACACTCTTTGACGCTCACAAATCTCACAATTGCCGCCACGTTGCATCTCGGCTGTCTCCGCGAGCGCTCGGATATACTCGGGGCAGTCGAGGCACGCAGGCGCGTCGAGGTATACGCATGCGTATTGTACGTACACCAATCCGAATTGATTTGGATGCATTTGGATGCACTATGGCCGAATTCACATACTCAGATTTTATATTTAAGACTGTCTTAAACAATATCTTAATGCTAATCGATTCTGTAATTGTATATGACATTTTAACACTTATCGCGAGCGCCACGTATGACTTTTGTCTCTTTATTCTTAATGCATGTATTATACATATATTTTTCTGTAATTTTAATGTTTCTCTGCCCTGCTCCATTGCTAATATTCAAGTCCCTATTCTATAACTTTCAGTTCCGAAATACAGTATTAGATGTAGAAAGCTTTAAACCATAAGATATTGGTCAATTATAGTTGGATATAAGAATAGAATAATCGATTGGTTGATTTCTTAAAGCTTATTACACCTATTGTATTTTGGAACTTAACCATGGTGGCAGTATTATATTATTATTGTCATTGCGCCATGCTTTTACCATGTATAAAAGTATAACGACGATATAATAACATCGTTACTACATCAAGAGTTACAGAATACCTCAAATTAGGTGTGTGAATCATATAAACATAAAACAAATGAAATATAGTGTCACGGAAAAGGTGAGCAATCTCTCATGAGCATGCAGATAAAAATGATCTCGTAAGTTTCTGTAAATTTTTCTTACGACGTACCGTTACCGCAAAATTCGTCTTTAAAGTTAAAATTTAAAATGCATTTTTTTAAAAATAACTTTACTGCTCTACGCAAACGTTGATAATTTGTAATAATTAGTTTTATATTAGGCATTTCATACTTATTAACTAATATGAAAATAATTATTGTAAATAATTATTCTTTCCCAATGATTCTTTTTAAATTTCTGTTGCAATCAACGTTACACAGAAATTTTTAAAAAATTATTCAAAGAAGAATATATAATAAGTCAAAAAACCAGTCAATGTAAATATAAAAAAATATAAAAACGGTTAAAATCGATTTAAAATGATGACCAGTCAAAAATATACATATAGTTATAATAGTAAAATATTTTTTGCTTAAATCAAAACTCAATATTTCAATGCTGATTTGAAAAAGAGAAAGATGGTACAACGTATACGCAATTTTTTACTTTTTGCTGCATAAATTTTATTTTGCTGCATATTCTCCATAGTTTTTATATATAATACGATGCTTGCAAGTAAAATCAGATATAAAAATCTTCAGTTTCTTATAAACAATATTTATGACGTATGAGAGTAGCGCAATTTAAGAATTTAAATTTAATTTTAATTTATAATGCTTGCTATAACCCACACGCATATACAAGTTACAATCAAAATTAATGAAAATGCAATAGTGAAAAGCTAACATTAAGTCATCTATAGAATTAAAGAATAGAAGTGATCAGTATGCAAACACTTGTACGTGTCTGCACCAGCACGCATAATTGTGTCTTGATATACAAATTCTATTCAATGTTAATGTTCAACTAATTCAATTTTAATCGCAAAAAAAATTGCTCCTTTTTACCTTGATGTTTTCTAGTAATTATTTTCGATAATATAAAATCATTTCTTGCAAAATAATAGAAAAAAAAGATGCACGTGCACGGTCTAGCTGTTGTAAGTTGTCCGATCGTTACGGATGGCAATTTTGCAATTCGCAAGCGCATTAGGAAAATAGGAATGCAGTCGAGCAATAGTGCATGCATGCAAAACTTTTTAGTTCGATGACTGAAAGGAAGAAAAAATTTGTTAATCTGACATAAATATGTATGTAACATGTACTTATGTTACATTATAAAATAATTTAATTTGTTTTCAACAACTTGAACAGTTTTATAAAACGTGATATCGATCCATATTTTTTGTATCTTTTTAATGACATCTTCATTGTGGTTTGTAAAATTTAATAACATCAAATCTGTAAATTTGATGTGACTTTATTACAAAATTCACAATAAGAATTTGGAATGTATAAGCTGAAGATGACTCAAAAGAGAATCGAAACGTACTTATTAGATTTTATGTGTATTATAATTATATGGAATAAAGGATTCTAACAACTCCACCTTGATTACGTACTAACAACAACGATTGCACTCTCACTGCTCTTTATCATAGGAATTTTGGTTTTTAAAAGAAAGAAAATTTTGTACGACTAATCTGTGGTGTTAAGTCAAACTTGGTTCCACAATTTAAAAAGGGAGAACCATCAGGAATGATTAAAATCAAAAAAAGAGATTGATTAGAATCGGTTAAACAGAAATAATTTCAACTAAAAAAGGAGAATTATTAAAAATGATCATTCAATCATTCAGAATAAGATTGTTTAACCAATTCCAAGAGCCGATAAATCTAGTGAAGAGAACACGGATTATCATTATTTAAATCGATTGTGCACTATTATACTTTGCAGTACAGTAGAATATAACGATGTTGCCAAAATAGTACAGTATTTTTCCAAAGCTTTTAGCGTCCCTTAGGATTAGATTAGAAATAAATTTCATGTTGGGTAACATCATGTATGCCGGAGAAATACTTTCGTGCGCACGATTCCAACTGACTGGTCGATTGGTGTATTCATCTCACAGCTTTCCAACCTATAGCTATAATCTTCACTGACGATCGACTTCGTCTCTCTCGCGAGCCTCTCCAAAACTCTCCCTCACGCTATCACGCTATCACGCTTCTAGAAATTCGGCAGTTTCCCGCACTTTGTTTTGCACAGATAATGAATTCGAGTAATTTTCGTCATCAAATTATCGTATGCGTCATCCCGATTTCCGTTAATCAATTGTTTATGACAAAAACACGCTTCTTGCATGTACGATGCAATAAATTTCGAGTATTTCTCTTATCATGTAGATTGTAACATTCGTACTCTTATCAAGTTATACGACCATTTCAGAGTTGCAAAATCGAACGATACCTAATAAATACATGATGTTCAACGTCCATATTCTTAAAGCTGGTATTTTACCTGGCTGGAAAAAAAAACAGACACGTGTGCGTCTCACGTCTTGGTGCGTAAAGTGCGTAGTAGTGGAAAGTGGAGAGAAACCTATCGGTCGCGCGCGTCAAGCAAATATAATCGGCGATCGCTGTGTATTTACGTGCAGATGGAAAACCGCAGCAAATCTGGCGAGCGGTCGCACCTTCTGGCTTCTTTAGCATCGCGCTACTCCGCATTTCTGCACCGATACCATCCAGTTTATTGAGAATAAAACGGTGCAATCGGCATTACGAGAAAGACCGAATGCATCTGCGACGCCTCGTAGAAATCGCTACTTCGCTTTCTATCGTTTATCGTGATACCATCAGACGTTTCACACGCTGAGAGCGGATCCTGCGTGCATCTATGGAAGTCTCTCACCGTCGGAAAATCAATTAATAATTCATACAACAAAGTTGATCGTCATGCGATTAGAGCTGAATTTCCGGCGAAGTTAGAATCTATAACGGCGGAGGGCTGTCTATCTAACGGAAGATTCCGCAAAGAATCACAGGTGGCGAAGAATGTTATGCCCGTATTAAACTAGATGAAAAAGAATTGTATTTAATTATATATAAATATAATATATATAAATATAATAAGAAAAAATTAATATTATATTATATTACTTCGTTGGCTTTGTTTAGTCAAATTTAATTTCAATTTCTAATCTGATACGAAGTTAAATTGATGAATTAGAAGGTGAATTAGAAGTTGATGCATTAGAAATTGAGAATATATCAGCGGCTTTTTTTCGGGTCTCTATTGAAATAAAAAAATTCTTTGAAAATTCTCAGATTTTTTTTTTTACTATTAACACCAAAAGTACTTTTGGTCAAAATTCTAGATACGATTAGAGAATTTTTTAAGTAAACAGAGTTTAAAAAGGCCTATTAAACGAGCTACTTATAATGGGGTCCAGGTTGATTTTTTTCTTATTATGACCTAAACTTGAAATTTAAATAATTCAACTAATTCTCTTCAAACCCTACAATTTTTACTTAAAATATTTTTTTTAATGCATTGCTCTTGAGATAGTTGTGTCTAACAATATATTGAAATGCGACAAAACATGTTTCCGCCCAAGTCAGGTACAAAATCCATATGATCCCAAGATTTGACCATAAAAATATCCATTTCAAAATCCATTGATTTTTCGATCGGTAACGTTAGTTTTTTTTTTTTTCATTTTTACAATTTAGAACGTTTCTATGTTAATTTCGATAAAATTCCATAAAAAGCCTTAATTTTCAAGAAAGAAATTCTCTGACAATTCCTATAAGTTTTTCAAGTTTTTCCAGGAAGTAAATACTCTGTTTTCATTTGCTGCGGCCGGTTTCATTCAGTGAGATGCTAAAATTAAACTGCAACGATGAATGATAATAATAAAAGGAAAATACGCGTTCCGTTTTGTGTCTCGTTTCTGAATCAAGAGAAACCTTCGCCTGTCATAAATCGTACGCGCGCATTCTAAACAATTTACATCGTATGCGATCGTTTTCACGGTCAGAGGGCCGAAATTAACGATGAGTACATTTCGCTGGAAATTTTCAGCTTCGCCGAATGCGTAATAAACGTGCGCAACGCAAGAAGCCGTCAAAATGAATGAACAGAATTCGCCGAAATCGCGATGTGTTCTCACGACGATCATCGTTCATTCCGATCATTTACCACTTCTCGGATATATCATTTGCACTACGTGACTGCAATCTCAATCGGAGCAGACATACAACTGCTCGGTTAGATCGTTATTATTTTCAAAAGAAAAGTGAAAATAACGATCTCCAACGGAGTTCTTGAATTCTAGGCATTGAAATACCACAAATTACGTCACGTAGTTTCGGTATTCTTAAAATACACATTTGAATGTTACCATCAGTCCTTGTTCGTCTATATACAATCAGCGTTTTCATGCTCTCATAAAACTCTTGCTAACGCTAAGTTCATTTTGTTTACGCAATTGAAGCTAAAGAGCACAGCGCCAAGTAAACTTAAAGATTTGTTTCTTTATCTCGTCTGTATGTCGGTTACGGACAAGGACGAAAGAAAAATTCAATTCGACTTCATATACCTGCTTTTAAAGCTTCTTCTTCTTCTTCTTAATTAATTAATGGCTCCTGCCTCCAAATAATGAAATAAGAGGTCGATACGGCCAGGTCATCAGGGTGCTCAGTCAAAGCTGACAACGCTTTTCCAATTAAAATATGATGCAATCGCGAAAATGGCGTAGCCCGAACGGACACCGGGCGCCTGCGTCTACGACGTCGTCACGCCGCAATAACGCGCGTCAGGACGAACGAACGAGTAGAGCCAGTCCGCGAAACCGCATCCAGAAGAAGAAATGCACAATCAAAGTCGGCTACACTTTCAAAAATATACAGTAACGAGCACCCGATCCGAAACGCGTCCGTTACGGTCGAGTGGTTCATCAGAACTGGCTTTTAAAGCTTAACTTGTCGTTACAGAACAAAAAAAGAAAGGAATGCGAAAAGGGATAAGGGATCTTACTTAACCTGGAAATATATCATAGTCACGAAGGATGATATTTTTATCCACTCCAACAGCGAGAAACTAAAATTTACTTTCGTAATAATTTTCTTTACTGATTGAGAATTTATACCCATTTTTTAAATTGTTCCTTATTAAATTTTTTAAAAAATATATCAATTTAAGTAATACATAATGATTTCATACATATTGAATTGTAGAACAATCGATAATATGCAATTATGTAATTAATAACATTAACTTTTACATAAGGTATAAAAAATAACTGAGGTAATTGTTTATTAAAAAAATTGATAACAATCTCAAATTAAACACGTGCATCGTAATGTATATATTGGTATATGTAATGTATATGTATATTATGTACGTTAGCGCAACAGATACACCGAGGAAAAAAGTTAAAATATTCGCAAGCGTATGTTATATTGTTATATATGACATTTTCTTCAATATTTATTGATTATAAAAAAATTTAACGCAATAATGAAATATATTTCTATACAATATATCTTATTAATTGTAAAAAGATAATATATAGATGATTTATTATACATATTTAAGAATAAAATTGTATTTTATTGTGTTTGACCAAGGAATTGTTCCAATGAAATAAATATTATATGTAACAAAAAATTTTTAAGTATTTTTTCCTCAGTGTATTATAGATTCATCCAACATAACGATGTCTGGGACAGAAAAATCAGAACAGCTTTGTTGCAATTTAAAGTCAGTCCCACGCACATGGGGGAACGTTCTTGTGTGTGCGGCGCGGTTTCTCTCGTCGGAGAACGCACAAAGCATACTCATTGTGTGCGTTGACGAAGGAAAAATTCGCTCGGGAATCCCCCAGGTTGAAGTGCACGATCGAGTTTAGGAGAAATTTGAGCTGAGCCGATATTAACAATAATTACATGAATCATCCCGAAATTATTACGACGAGTGAGTTTGAAATTATTACGTGATGAGAATTTTACCACAAAGAAACTTTTGCGTAGAAAATAATTAACACTAAGGTTAGCTTAAACAATTGTTGGATAAGTATCGCAACTTATATCGTAACTAGGAAGTAAAGAATTAGATAATGTAACAATTAACTGATATAATTTTTTCGGTTTAAGGTCATAATAACTAGCTAACTGTTTTTTCATCATAAAACATAACAATTTTTGTTACAACTTATTTGAAGAACTTTTTTGTTCTATATATTTTTAAATGCCTTTCTTTGTATTTATTATATTTTTTAACCTCATTTCACACATTTCCATATATAATTTTTACATTTTTAAATAACGCTTAAAGATAATTCTTTGAAAAATTCTATGCTTGCGCATTATGAGAGACCTCATACGTATCTATAAGACAAGGTAAAGGACATATAAGAGTCAATACAATTGATTTTGTAAATAAATTTTGAAGTCTATAATGCGAATATATAACAATAAATTAGACAAATAATTAGATTGGTGGAATCTATAATAATAAAAAAATATCAAAAGTAATTCTTGTAAAATAGCCTTCTTTATTAGTTAGACAATTTCTCAAAAATAAAAGACTTTTCCTTAAACATGAGATTTTTCGGTTTGTGACCAATTTTTTTAGAGTTTTACCTTTTAATTTACATCGATGACGAAAATTTATTCGTTTAATCAATCACTTCCTGTCACACTTTCTAAAGAACTAGCGACGTATACATGTGTATGTGTATATGTACATGCGTGCCATCCAAATTATGCATGACGAAATTATGCGTATATCCTACGTGCACAGCACAATCGAGCCGGTGAACCGCGTAATAATAGACGTGCGTGATATGTTCAACGAAAAGAAATCTCTTTCTATTTCTATTGCCGGTGCACTGAGTTAGCGAACCAGCTCAAAATCAGTCAATACAGTTAAAAAAAGATCTATTCTTTGTTGTTTAGAATTCGTTTAAACTATTTTGTATATTTTTAAAATGAGATAGACATATATTTAAAGTTTAGCGAAAGCAAGGAAAAAAGTATTAATATAGTCCAGTAACAAAAAAACAACCATGATATGTTTGTGCAAAAAACGGGTCTTATTCTATTGTACGTAATAAGAATATCAGTCTATTAAAAAAAAAAATAGAGGTTAAGACCCCTGTTTTTACATATATGTAAAAAAAAACCAGAGATCTCAGTATGTATATATACATACTGAGATCTCTGGTTTTTTTTTTTGCTTAAACTGATTATTCTCCCTGCTTAAAATTTTCTATAAAAAACTATAGGAACATATAGAGTTTGTATAGGTATTTATAGTTTTTAATAGTTTCTATAGTAGCGCACGAGAGCGACTATAGAAACTCTACAGTTATCAATAAGATTCTATGAGTATAATAATAGAAAACTATTGCGGATTGGGATTTACCGATTCAAAACGCTCATTAAAAACTATAGAATTTTCTTAATAGTTTTCTATAGAAAATTTTAAGCAGGGCTTATATACATAGAATAGAATTCTCGTTTTTTTGTATAAACGTATAATTCTTGTTTTTATGTATATGGTTTTAAGTATATGGTTTTTTTGTTATTGAAAAGTATGTTTGGACATAAGTTTATATTTCTTTACTCGATCTCATACATTAAATTTTAAATATATTTACTTTTCCGAACACCTGATATAAAATAAAACCTCTGTTCTTTGTACAGATGTATATTCTTATTGCACATACAGAATTTATTCTATAATAAGTAGCTGAAAAGAGTATAAGCTTAAGTTCAGAAATGTTTCATTAAAAACTTAAAAATATTCAAAGATTTTTATGAAAATAATATTATAATAAATATTCAAAAATTCTTCTTTTTGCAATAATCGATGAGAACTGATGACTTCCTACTGTATTAGAAAAGTAACAAATACACATATAACATCTTAAATAAAGAGTTTGGAGGGCGAGCCAGATATTTCTGCTAAATAATAATCATATGTATAACGAGGTTTATTATTATAAACATTACCAAACGTTTCAAGTAGTAAATATCATATATTTTGAATATATTTCCAAAACGAGTCTTCTCTGTTTCTATTAGGAGACGCGGTAGTGTCTCCGGCCATGTTCAAAAACTAAAAGACACTATAATCAGGAGACGCGGTAGCGTCTCCGGCCATGTTCAAAAACTGTGATTCATATTATCACCAAACAACTATTTTGCGTACAGTAAGAATATTCAAAAGAGTTCGACGATCATCAGTTCGACGAGTAAAAGTATGCATTCTTGCACAAGAAAGAATTAACTTTTGAACATTTATTATTGAAATAAAATGTATAATAAGTAACGCAAGGGGCTCAATCGAAATAAACAATGATACAAAAGAAGGACTACGAACCTAATAAATTCGTTTAATATACTTGACAAAAATAAATAAAGATAATTTTCATACAAAAACAAACGCTTCGACTCCCATCGGGTCATTATCAATTTAAAAAAATCAGTTATAAGATACATATAAATATAAATATAAAATAATTGTTTTCTATACCAAGACACATTATAACATCTCTTCTTTTGCATCACCCGTCTGGGACGGATACGTCTTTGTCGGGTGCTTGTTTTCGTTATATTTTTGAAAAGTGTTGCCGACTTGGACTGTGCCTTACGATTACACAAAATCCGCTTTGCGATTTTGGACGTTCCGTCCGTTCGTCCTAACGCGCGTATTAGCGGCGTGACGATGTCGTGAACGCAGGCGCCCGTGTTCGGTCGGTGTTCGCCATTTTCGCGGGTTATTTTCGTTTCTGGCCGTATCGACTCAGTTTTGTAGTCGCGTGCCATTCATTGAAGAAGAAGATATAACATCTCTTGATATAGAACGAACGCCATTCTCTCTTTCGCATTTTTATTCTAACTATAGTCAAACTCAATTTGAATTGATTGTGATTTATTTTTTATCATCTTATTTAATTAAGAATTTGTACTTTTACACTGAAAGTTTGCCAAGACAATAAAATATATTAGAACATAACAGGACTACGAACCATAAATCAATATTAAATCAATGAAATAATAGTACATTGTGTAACAGTGGGGGATAGTTGTTTATAGCGCGGCCGGGCACGAGCGAAGCGAGTGCGCTCCCCCGCGCCCACGCCGCGCTATAGACAATTATAGCACATGAGTTGCACATAGATTTTTTCATCACGAGTGCACTGTGTTAATAATATGTTATACAATTATAAAGTCGCACGAGCGAAGCGAGTGCGACTTATGGGATGGTGCGTGGGGCGCAGGAAGCGGGGGGGAGGGGTTCGGGGGGTGCGCAGCCCCCCTCCGAAAAAAAATTAAAATATTTCGTAAATAAATATTTAAGAATACAAAATTTTGTATTGCTCATTACTTTTAATTATAATTGTGAGATTATTACAATTTGAAATTATAAATTTAAACGCTATTGTAAGTTGAATGATATTTATAGATACACTGTATTGTCGTTTTGTCAGTTACTTTTATTATTGGAGAAAACTATGCTTACTCTTCCCCCCCCAGATGCCCCGAAAGGACGCTCCGGTCGCGCGCGTTTCTACGTGTTGATATTTGTACGAGCGCTACCACTGCGTTGCGTTATTTTTCATAATGTAACGCTTTTGCGTGGAGTTAGAGAAATAACTCAACGGCTTGAGGTATTGGCTATTTACCGCACGCAAAAGCGTTGCGGTATACGGCACATTACGTGCACGCGTGAGGAAAACAATAAAAACATAACATATGAAACAAATAAACAAAACAATAAAGGTAAACGTTTCGATCTCTATCGGGTCATTATCAATGACCTAGTTTACACCCAGCCGTTCAATCCCGATTGACTTCGAAGTGAAGTGGATTTATGGAATGTTTACCCCGGATTCGCTCTACTCCGTTGAGAAAAGAGGATTGAAATCAGTCGAAACTAACTCGTTTACACCCAAGAAATTTCAGTTCACTTCAAAGTGAATCGGGATTGGACGGCTGGGTGTAAACTAGGTCAATGCTATTTTATATAAAAAGTTAAAAACAAAAAAGACGCATATCAAACAGAAAATTGTTTGAAACAGAGAGAGGAGAATTACATAATTACAGACATGGACGCTCGTCATCTCTCTCACATGTCGCATGTCATTGAATTTCGGTTATTGTGAATATTGAAAGTACATGTAACGATACTTGTCTGCGCAGAGACTCGAAGTAATATCTGTTGAAAAATATATACAGAGTAATTAAAAAAGGACTCGAAGTATTACATAATCATTGAAAAATATATACAGAGTAATTAATTCAATATAAAATATATAAAAAGGACTCCAAGTATTACATACAATCATAAATATGCGTGTGAGAATAAAAATAGAAATTTAAATTGTGTAACGCATATTATATATTATATTACTTAACAAATGACAATTAAATTAAGTTAAAAACGCTTCGAAAACAAAAGAATAATAGCATACCTTATTTTTTGTGACATGAATCAAATTCATAATTTTTGATGACTTGACAAGAGAACAAAGTAATGTTGTCAGTTCTGTTACAGAGACAGTTTTAATTTTGAAAAATATCTGGAAGATGACAAGGAAAAAGGTTATAGAGAAGGAGGAAATTAAGAGAAAAGGAGGGAGAAGAATGGAAGGGGAAAGGGATTGTATAATACATATTAGAGTAAGTATCAGGCAACGAATCGGTGTCATTCTGCTTATTAAGACCCTGTTTTTGTCTTTTTTTGTGAATTATCTCTGATACCAATCTTTTATTGTATGAAGGATACTCTATCAAGAATTTGTATGCCTTTCTAATTAAAATTATGATCATAATTAATGCGATGATCTGTTATTACAGAAGGTGAACCAGTCTTTTTTTTAATATCAGAAATATGTTTATTTAGTCTAGTACTTAATTTTCTTTTAGTCTGACCCACATAGCTAGCCTCACAATCGTCGCATAAAATTTTATACACTATATTTTGGTTAGATAATAAATCTAATTTGTCCTTTCCTCTCCTAATAAATTCCTTCAAAGTGTTATGAATGGAAAAGGCCAACTTGCAGTGGAACATAGTAGAAATAGGGAGGAAACTTTCTGAGATGTATCTTACATAAGGGATTGTAAAATATTTATCGTTATTTTGTACATTATTATTATGTTTGTTATATATATATGGAATTTTATTCTTTGTTGAATTATAAAAAAAAAGGAAGAGGAAAACAGTTATTTAAGAAAATTTGAATGGCTTCTATTAAATTTTTTTGTTGGAAACAAGGATGTGAAACTTGGAAAATTTTGTCTATGAAACTAATAATTATGCCTTTTTTGTGGCAAAGAGGATAATTGGAGTGGAAATTGAGGAACTTTCCAGAAAATGTCGGCTTGTGAAACGTGTCAAAAATTATTTTTTGATTTTCAATTATGATAAGTTTCAATTAAGAAAGCTCAATCTATCATTTTTGCACACCTCAATGGAAAATTGTAGTCTTGCATGCAATGAATTAAACTATTGAGTGTATCCTTAATGGTATCTGGAGGGATTGCAAGAATAATATCGTCCACATATCTAAAATAAAACAAAAAAGGTTGTACCACTAATTTTTTTAAAGCTGTTTCTTCAAGATCTTGCATAACTATGTCAGCAATTATGGGTGATAATGGTGATCCCATTGGGGTGCCAAAAATTTGTTTATAGAATTTGTTATTAAATGTAAAAAAGTTGAATTCAAGACAAGGCTAACTGCAATTCATTTTTTGGAATCTTGATCTTTGTTGAAATATAATTCCATCTTTTATTTATATTATCCATAGCCAAATCAAGAGCCAAATCGCAATAAAATATCACTGAATGAAAAAAAATTTCTATGTTACATTATATGTATAATCTCTTTTAATTAAGAATTTATATTTATTATCAAGATAATGAAATTTATGCTACAATCTACAAGTGATTAGTCAAGGACACAAAACACAGGGAATTTTCGAATACATTAACAATTATTTTATATGTATATATGTACCTCATAAATATTTTAAACATTGATAATGACCCGATCGGAGTCGAAACATTTGTTTTTGTATTAAAATTGTCTTTATTTATTTATTTTTGTCAAATTAAACGAATTTATTAGGCTCTGTCATAGTTCTTTTTTGTATCAAATAAATTGAAGATTTCAAGGACTTTTTTTATATAATAATAATTAATACGTTAAACAGGGCAAATAAGAGTCAAATACAATTTAAAATCTAAATCTGATAATTTATTCTAATATTATATATTGCGAAGAATATCACGTAATTTTTGGCGTTTCGTCCCGGCTTCCACTACTGGATTCATCAGTAAGGCATTGAGTGGAAGCCTACCTTATACGCCTTGGTAAGTTATTAAATCGAGATTCTATATAAAAAAATATACGCGTATCTCAACACTTACGAAAATTTGCGAATATCAATAGATCTCTGATGGCGAGTCGACGTAGTGATATTCTTCGTAATATTTATTCAAAGTAGGAAATAACGTTCTATTAATATATGTAGTTCCCCCAAATTGCGCGCCGAACAATTGTCGGTTTTGCAACGCAACTCTAATAATCTGAAAACCCCCCCCCTCCTAAATATTTTTTGTATCATTATTTATTATTAATACAATAAAAATTGATGAAGACTTTTGTAACTTTTCAATAAAAAACATTTTCATAATACATTTTATATAACCTTTCTTCATCTACTCGATTTTATTAAACATATTATTTAGCTCTGACCTTTCGACTTATACAAGAATTTTACTCTATATATATAATAACAGAGTTGAGAACGTTACTTTAGAAAAATTATGATTACCATATCGTTATTTTTTAATCTCTACAAAATAAAAATATTTTTTAACATTAAAATTTTAATTTAAATAAAATTTCTATCTACACGATATAAAAAATAATGTAATCTACTAAATAGATACAACGATAATAGAGAATTAAAATGACTATAAAAATAGTAGTTTAATTCGTTACTGTAAAAATTAATGTTATCATAATCGTTACAGACAGAAAAAAATAATTGTTACCTAAAAAAATACGGGTAATGGTAATAACAACGTTGCAAGTTATTTTCCAATCCTGATAAGAATTATATCTACACAAAAAACAAAAATCTTACTATAAACGTAAAATGATCGTCTTATTTTCAAAAAATATTGTACACGAATATACTACTTGACATTCGAATAATCTTAAACTTTTAAATGTAGTGAATTGTAGCAAAGTTAAGTTTCAAGTTTTCAAGTTATCAATATTATATTTACGTAAATAATTAATACAGAATTTTTGAATAAAAATATAAACTTTTAATACATCAGCCAAGCAATGAGAAATTATTCGTACTGATAGACACGCTAATATGATATGCTGATATTTCATCAAGTAAAAATCAAATTAATCTAATATCACATACTATACTTTCTAAAAAATTATACATTATTATACAGTTAAGTAAATTTATAGTTTTTACAAACCTTTAGCGTGACAAAATTACAAAACAGTAAAGTCCGGTTCTTATTATAACATTCAGTGACGGTGGGCTTGACAATGGTCGTAGGAAAAAGAGAAAACCGTTCCTTAACGTTATCGGTTGTTTGCGCATGCGTTTCAAAAACTTGATACAGACTATCTTAAATTCGAACGTAATTATACTGTATACCTATTATTTCGACTTTTAAAATTTTCCTAAGATCACGTGGCTTTGGCTGTGTTAAAGAAACAGTTCTCTATTATTTCCTCAAAGAATTTGGCAAAAGTAAACCTTATTATAAAAATGGAACATGGATTTAAAATAATTTATATGAATTTTGAAGGGTACAAATAAGGAATTTTTCAATTTTTAAAGCTAAATATAATTATAAATATACACACAAGCATATAGATATAAACACAACTTTTTTCGCGTTAAATGATTATTTATTAAAAAATTAAATAAATTACATATTTTTTTAATTAAATCGACAGTAAGTGCAGCCGAAATAAAGAAAAGTATCTATACTATTTTATTTTGCAATACAACTATTTGCTCTGATTCTAATATTTTTATATAAGATGTATTATGCATTTTGATTGTTTCTACGAATATTTAAGGGGTTAGATATTGCGTAAAGACCGTGACTTTAAATTTTCTTGAAAAAACATCGGGCCGGAAATTATTATATACATATTGGATGATATGATCACTGCTGAGAATCGGTATTAATACGTCACTGAAAATCCAATTTTATATCGCAATCTTGAATTCTTTGGAAAGTAGCTGGCCACAGAGTCAGATAAAGGTGAAAAATGTCATAAATAATGTAGAATGTTGATGTAAAAGAGAATTCCTCCTTGAGATAATTCCTGACTTTCGTTGCTCAATTGCTTAAGTTAAAAAAAAAACATTAATGTCATTTTAATTCATTTAATTTGGTGACTTAAAGTTTATTTAACACGAAAAAAGTTGTGTTTGTATCTGTGTGCGTATATGCATTTGTGATTATATTTTTTGACTTCGAAATTTATAAAATTACGTTATTTGTATCTCTCAAAATTTATAATCTTGAATCGGTACACACGATTTTTATAGGATATAACTTCATCAAATCTCTTGGAAAAATAATAGAACCATGTCTTCGACACAACCAAATAAATTTATACCTGACCTTTCACAGTCACATGATGCTATCTTTTAACAAATACCTTACACTGAAAAAAATTTTGATCCAACGAATGATCATTAATCAATGTCAATAAACTTAATGTCTAACTTAATAAAGTTAACAATATCGATTCTTATTGGACCGTTAAATTTCAAACCGAATGAGACAATGCCACAGCGGTCTGGATCACAGGTGCTTCTAAATAGTTGTGTGTGAATTTATATACTATACGAATGTAATTTTTCATGTCACATTACTTTTTGACAAGTAGCATCTATCAGCTGATTACTGTCTAATTTTGAGCGGAATTCATCGAGAGAGGTTTCATTTCTGTAGATGATTAAAGCGAACAATTAATCTTTGGATTTTTTGCAAAATGGAAAAAAAACGAGTTTTGTGCAGTGATCAAACATCTACATATGAAAGGTTTAACGCCGAAAGAAATCAAAGCCGAGTTGGATAATGTTCATAGCACATCTGCACCAGCGTTTGCAACTGTATACAATTGGGTGAATGAATTTAAATGTGGTCGTACATCCACATGTGATGCACCTCGTTCAGGACGTCCAATTGAGGCTGCTACGCCAGAAATCATCGATAAAGTCCACGATATTGTTTTGACTGATCAACGAGTGAAAGTGCGCGAGCTTGTTGAGGCCACAGGCATATCACATAACACAGTGATTTCAATTTTGCACGAACAGTTGAATATGAAAAAGCTATTGGTAAAATGGGTGCCGCGTTTGCTCACTGTGGACCATAAACGCGACCGTGTAACAACTTCAAAACAATGTTTGGAGATGTTTCAACATTATCCAGATGAATTTTTGCGTCGATTAATTACTGTGGACGAAGCATGGATCCATTATACTTCACACTTGAGACGAAGGAACAGTCAAAACAATGGACTTCACTGGGTGAATCAGCTCCGAAGAAGGCAAAGATCGTGAAGTCGGCTGGAAAAGTGATTGCCACAGTTTTTTGGGATACACGCGGTATAATTCATATCGATTTCCTTCCGTTGAAGCAAACGATCAATGGCGATTACTACTTATTGGACCATTTCAACAATATTTTAAAGAAAAAACGTCCCCATTTGGCGAAGAAGAAAGTGCTCTTCCATCAAGACAATGCATGAGTTCACATGTGCCCGGCATTGATGGCCAAATTCAACGAATTCTGCTACGAATTGCTTCCCCATCTAGCATATTCGCCAAATTTAGCCCCCTGCGACAATTTTCTGTTTCCAAACCTGAAGAAATGGTTCGGAGGAAAGAGATTCACCATCAGAGAACAGCTCATCGCCGAAAGAGGCTTATTTTGAAAGATTGGATAAACCATATTATTCGGACGGCTTGACAAAGTTGGAGAATCGTTGGATCAAGTATATCGAACTGAAAGGAGACTATGTTGAGAAATAAAAATGAATCGATCAAAAAAAATGTGTTTTACTATGTTTTTCTAAAAACTTATTGACTTGCCCTCGTATATTATAGTTTCACAATATTTTCATATGCGACATTGAAAAATAAAGTTCTAGGCCTAAATCGTGAGACACATAACTTTGAATTGATTCAATTGTAATAATTAATTCGAATATAACACTGAAATTTTTTTCCTGATTAGAGTACGAATAAGTGTTAAGTAAACTTTGTTTAACGTTATACCTCACAGAAGTTTAAAACAATATAAAAGTTAATTTCACTGCACTGACAAAATTATTCCATATTGTGATTTAAAATTATGACAATAAAGTAACTTATAAAGGCCAAGAAAATTGAAACTTCGTAGCTTGTTTGTACTTTGACACACTTATTTTTCGTCTCAATAAAATCATGACGTTTTTCGATATTATTACTCAACATCTATTCAAATATCTAATATAAGAATATAATTAATTATACAATTATGTATAATTAAATATTAAATCTCAAAGGACTGTACATGTGAGACCATAACCAGTAGGAAATAATGCCTTTAACTAGCTGAATCTTAGGTGCTTATACATAATTTTGTGTAAATTTATACACTACGTATGTAGTCCTTCAAAAACTGCGCAATTTTTCGATCTTGAAACACAAATTCTATTAAACTACTGCAGTAAATTGCGAGTTAAATTGACTAGCAATTTAGCAATTCGATGTTCTTTACGTATCTTAAAACGATTTTAATAATGTTGAATGACTTCAAAATTTGTAAATAACAAATTCTTATTGAGAAAAATATTACTTCGGCCGGGAATCGAATCCGGACCTCTATTCATTCCACCCTAAGTCTTTAAGACTAACGAGACTCGCACGGAATGCTAAAGATTCGGGTTCAACTACTGGCCGAGGTATTTTTTGCAATAAGAATTAAATATTTATAGATTTGAATATGTTATTAAGATCGTTCTAACAAGGGTATCGATCATGAAACTTTTTCCCTACGATGAAAAGACGTCTGTGAAGCTAGCATATCATATATCAGCATTGCAAAAAATGACAACAGTTCTGCTCGCATCCACCATAGTTCTACAGTTCTATATCGGTTTTATCAATAGTTCTACCGAATTACGTCCAGAAAATCGATTTAAAATATGAGATGCCAACTTCCCATCTTACCATCCAGCATCTCACCGGATTTCGAACGTATGCGGTGTAAAATACAAGAAACCAAAGAGTTCTATCGTTAAAACTCAATACTTCTAGCCAAAAAACCAAATAAACTGCTCGAAAACGGTATATATTAATATAATGAAAGATAATAATAATTGACTCGTATGATTTAAAAATCGAGGAAAGTGTAAAGTGTAAAGCCTAATCGAGTCTTGAAAACAAGATGTTAATGTTTATTATATTGTGTGAAATTTATATACTGCGTATGTAGTCCCCCCGCGACGCGAACAATGTGAAGAATATCACTTCGTCGACTAGCCAACAGAGGTCTATAGTTACTCATGCCATTTCTCGCAAGTGCTTGATTACATGTGTAATTGTTTATATAGAACTTCTTTCTAACATCTTTCCAGGCGTCTAAGGTAGGCTCCCACTACATTACCTTACTGATGAGTCCAGTAGTGGAAGCCGGGACGAAACGCCAACTCGTGATATTCTTCACAATCTCAGCTTCTCTGAGTTTAAATTATTAATTTATTATTAAATTTTAATATATGTCTTCCAACATATTATTAAGATCTAATAAGATGCTATAGGCATCAAAAAGTGGTTAAATTGATTCTCAATTTAACTAAAGTGATATTACTGCGGTAGTGAATATGTATGCGTCAATGCTGAAAATCCATCAGCGTCGCGGGGGGACTACATACGCAGTATATAAATTTCACACAATATAATAAACATTAACATCTTGTTTTCAAGACTCGATTAGGTATATATTAACACGTACAGGTATATATTAACGGTATATATTAACACGTGATATGCTAGCCGAATGACGACAGTTCTGTGAAAAATGCGGTACTTATCATGTAGACCTGACGAGTTCCGAAGAGTTTTGATGATAAAAAATAATCATAAATTATTTAAACAATTTTTTACACCCGAAAAAGGCACTTTTCATAGCATATGTGTGATATGCTGGCCGATTGGTGATAGTTCTGAAAGATTTATGGCATTTATCGCGTAGATCTAACTCTGCCCTGACGAGTTCCAAAGAATTCTGATGATAAAAATTATTTATTAATTTTTTAAACAATTTTCAATATCCGAAAATGAAGAAAAATAAGAGATAAGTATTTTTTTATATCTTCTCCTTCTTCGCACAAAAATGATTATCGTTGAAACTTTTATAGAAAAAGATTCACAATAAAAATAGAAAATGGCTTCAAGAGTTTAAAACTATAATAAACAATTTTTTATTACAGGTTTAAAGTTTTTTATTATAGTTCTATAGTCCAATATTCATTATAATTTTCATTTAAAAAATGTTTTTCTATCTCTTATAATTTCGACGATATTTTCGTATTGGGTCCGAAAAAAAAAGATTGTTTTTAAGAGAGGTGTTTCACCCTTTTAACGTGCAGTTCAGCTGATATACAAAAAAGATACGTATCTCTGATTTTTATCCACAAAACAACATATTAAAAACTCATCAAAATCGGAAAGCAATTGGTTGTGCTCTCTTGTGTGTGTGTAAAATGCGTAAAGAAGATCGAATTGTTAAATTACTATAGTCAATTTAACTCGTGATATTACTGTGGTAGTTCGATAGAATTTACGTAAGACCGAAAAATTGTTTCGGCGTGTAATTTAAAGGACTACATATGTAGTATATAAATTCACACGAAATTATACGAGCACTTAAGATCCAGTTAGACTGTTAAAGATATTATTTCATATAATTAATTGTTATAAAAACAAGAGAATATACAAGGATACTTAACAAAAATTCTTCAAAATTAAAGGATATTACGAGTATTTAGAAAAAAGTATAGAAAGTTTCAAAGAATGCAAATGACGTCTAATGCCCGTTTCTACTAATGTATATAGATTTTCTTTAATCTCTTCGTTTCTGATTCTATTTGTGTGTGAGAACACAACAAGTTAAAAAAGTAAGTTAAACGAGATTAAACATGGATATATGCATAATATTTAAATATGGATATAAGCAGCCTATAAAATAAAATTAATGAATATGGTCACATTTAGGACCGAAAAAAAAAAACGTTTTAAGATGGTCACATTTAAGACCGAAAAACGTTTATTTTAATTGAATTATATTAAAGACAATTTCTCATAAAAAAGATCCAGTGTAGTGGTATATGCTCATTATTTATCTTAGTTTATAAGCAGCCTAGTCACAGATTAACTTTAATCTCAGTTCAATTTACTTTTACTTTACCTTTTTCTAATTTTACGGCCCCGTTTCATCAATGTAAGATTAAGATTCTTAGAATTAGAAAAAAAATAAAGAAGTGGAATTGGGTCATAACAGAGACCTCAACCTAACCCGAATTAATTCAACTAATATGAATAAAGCTATTAAATTCATTAATAGAATTATGTTTAATGTATAGAAAAATTAAAAATAACAAACCGTATATTAGAAATTTTATTAAGGAGTTCTGTCGGTCGAATTAACCGCCGATTAAGTTTATCAGTTTTATCAAAGTCGTCCTATTGTTACAAAAAATGGAGCAAAGTTCATCGTTCGATAGTTCGATCCAATATCGTCAAACGATCCTAAATCCTAAATTTTTTACAGAAAGGAGAGTGGAACTGGTAAAAAGAGAGAATACATGTAATTTGTCGTTACCAATGAAGTCATTTAAATTAATTGTCAGAGTCCGAAAATTCCGCTCGTCGATCGATCAACCGGTTGATAAATGCCTTCCACATTTTCGGTCTATCTGCGCAGAGATTGCGTTATTACAAGCACGTGCGATAAATAAATATGTTTTACACGGATCGTTGTACAATCAGGCAACACATAACCTATATGTGCAGAGACAGCGAACAACGGGTCTATTTTTTGTAGCCGAGTTAGTGTACACTTTTGGAACTTAAAGTGAGATAGGTGTATATTTAATATTCGACGAAAGCGAGAAAGAGAGTGCAGTCTAGTGTACAAATAAAAGACAGACTTAAATGACTGACTTACGTTACGATGTGCCGGGACGTCGATGATGCCACCAAGGAGGTGCCGTCTGCCGCGAGTCGACGCCACCCCTTCGGGTGCTCTCCCCTTTAACCAACTCTCATCTTCCCGGCATCTAATCACCCAGCTGCATTAACCGCACTGCATGTAGTTGAATGTAGTTCATGCCACTTTATGCGGACGACGACTGTCCGAACCGAAGTGCAAATCCTTTCATTACGACATCTACACGACATTTCGGAAACGTATTGCATCATGTATTGATCGTGGCACATCCTTGCCAGAATTAGGTCGGTACATCTCTAGTTTAACCCACCTTCTCACGAATTAATATGCCAGAATACACTTGATTCGTAGACTCCTGTACCGTTCCCACGAGCGATTAACATATATTTATCATTATTGTAATTATATAGTGATAGATGATCGTCAATAACTGACACTTTAGAAATTTTATAAATAATCGATAACTATAATAAAAAGTACGCTATATTTAACATGATTTTTTGAATATGTATAGTCTTATTTAATCACACACATTACATTATATCATTAATAATAATAATAATAATTTAGTATTATTCATCGCTATTTTGGTAAAACATATTTTTGTTATACGCTTATGATAATGAAAATTCTACGCAACAAGATATAAATTCGCTGAACGGACGTTTCTGCGTGTTTTTATTCGCAGATGCATTTTTCTAGCCAAAGATAAAAGAATCATTTTACTATATAATGTATATATGCATGTAATATTATTCGTGAGATCTATCAACGTACGTTCTTAAAAAAAATTTGCATAAAGTTTCTTCTTTCCAATTTAAAAGTAAAATAAAATTATCAAGGTATATTCGACATTAATTTAAAATGACATTCTACAACAAAAACATGTGGAAATTATATTTAAAAAAATTGTAATGTTATCAGTAATGCGATTTAATATATGCACTATTAATTCGAGTCGTAATTAAAATGCATATTTGTGCAACGTGTAAAAAAACTCGATAAAAACTAACGTAAAAATCGTAAGACGGGGACGTACATCAGTCGTTTATGATAGAATAATGATACTTGTGACAACAGAATAAGTAAAGTGATGCGACGAGTCGAGTCCTGGACTCGTCAAACTCGATTCTTAAGGGTCGACAGGAGTGACCCGTGAAGACCAGAAATATTTTTGTTATGCCTTTTTTTACAAAAAAATAGCTCTGTACGAGCCTTCAAGAGCCTTTTCTGATTACGAATATCATAATCAAAACACGATTCATGTTATATTTTAGCCATAATTTCAGCATAAAGGTATACATTTATGAGTGCAGATCAGTGCAGATCTAGATCAGTTATGCTCATTTTTCTTCTCGAAGAAATAATATTTCCTTATGAAACCTGTTGGGATTTCATTGTTATATTGCTGGGAAGGCTCGTACAGAGTCAGATTTGCAAATTGATTCTTGAAAATTTTTATTAAAATAAGATCATGTATATACACCTCTCAACTGCACCATAGTACACATTTTCAATTTAGTTGAGTTTAAATTGTATCTAATATAATATTTAAATTATTCGACTCGAGTCCGCGAACTCAAGTTCAGATTCGATTCTTTACTAAAATGAATACGAGTTACTCGATTCTCGAAATAAACGAGTTGTCGCATCACTAAGAAAATAAGAGTAGAAATGTTTCTGTTCATCATGTTTATTGTAGCAATAGTATTATGTACGACGTTGTAATCTACACGTATAAAATTCACGAATGAGCGAGCTGTTATCACAGAAATTCGAGCGTTCCTTCCTCCATCTTTCTAATTGTGGGTGGTGGTTGATCGTTGTGTATCGCTTGAGTGACGGGCATGATTCATCATCGATTCCACGCGATTCGCTGTTTCCCGTACCACGTCCGAGATCTCATCCGGTAGATGATCCAACGTCGGGATATGCGCCGACAGTCTCTTGTAGACAGAGTCCCTACTGCCGTCCTTCTTATGTCGCCTTTGCTCCTCGTACTTGAGCTGCTGCTTGAAAAATATAGCGTTCTTGATGAATTCCAAGGTATTCTCAAAACTCTTCCCAGCGCCCTGCATCGTTCGGATAGCGCTGACCGCATACTCCACGTCGTAGCATCTACCTAACAATTGTTGCTGCAGCGCTAGCACCTCTACGCGTTTCTCCACCATTGGTGGCAACGCTTTCCTCACGTGTTCCTGCAGTCTGTAAAATGCAAGCGATGGCTCGTTCGCGACGATGTGCATGTTTTCTGATATACGTTCCGTTGCTACAACAACAAAATTTTATCATGAATTAATATTTGTGTTCTGTCACATATTATACATATATCAATGTTAACATATGTGTATATATTTAATCCTTTTTAATTCTTAAAAGCTAATCGACATAGAACTGTTGAGTCTGTAACTCAACTTATGATATCAGGTCAAAAATTTCAAATAAGTTAAATTAAAGCTCAATTTACAATTATTTAAGCTTAATTGTAAATAATTTTAAATTTATATTTATAAATTAACCAACCACACGATCGAATTAGCTAATCACAATAAAGACCTTAAGATTATATAATGTAAACAACGGCAACATGTTGATTTTCTTATTGCTTTAGTTTTCTGTCTGCCATACATAGCTCTTACAACACAACAATTACTTATAACGTGCTTACGCAATTGTAGAAAGGGCTTAAAAAGGTATCAAAATAACCCTAACCTTTCTTAACTTTCGTTTCTAACTCTTGATCAGATTGATACACTTTAGCAGCCATCGTTTGAAATATCACGTCAGGCCGAAATCTCGCAGTTTTAAATGTTACTTCGACGTGTCAATTCGACATGTTAAGATGTAAATATATAGCAACTCTAATCACACAGTCCTTGCATGTAAACGAAATAAGTCAGGATCGTCGCGTCACGGAATTGTTCCTTCAAAATAGACGCTCGTTTCTTCTGAGACACGGTCTTCTACCTTTTATCTTTCTCTTTTCAAAATTTTTCTATATTCAAACAAATATGTATGATCAAAGTAATGAAATCAACTGTATTTTTCCACCGCGCATAATAATCCAATCGAGCGACTGTCACGATCAGCTGATCGTCAACGGAGGAGCAGTTCTACATTTTATACTTCTACACTTGCACCTATTCAATTTGCACTTTACAGCGATAATTTCCCTTATTTATCAAGAATCAAGAGCGAGGCACAAGATCAACGTCGACATTTTTTAATGTAACAAGAAAATTTTATACAATATATCTTGTACACTGAAATACTTTGTAATCCGGGTTTGACAATTAATCAGAACACCCCTTTCCTCTTAATTCCGATGAAATTTTTTTTATTTTTCCATTTCGGATTTATTAATAAAAATTTCATTAAGGAGTTCTCACGAAGATCGTCGATTGCTTTATATTTCTACGTCAATTTTGAGAATTATTGGTACTTTAAGAATGAAGTTATTCGGGTTGGGAGGGCAAATGCATTCATAAGTTCATACGAAAGGTGCGCCATCGCCATCTTAGCGCTCACAGAGCGTACCGGAAGTAACGATGTGTACATGGACCTATCATCCCGTGTCCGGAAACGTGGCAGCGTACAGGGCGCTGTTGGCACGTCTCCCGGGTATATTCCATTCCGGTGTCGGGTGCTCCTGTTGTATACGTACGTATGGGACAATTGGCACTGAGTGAGTGAAACAAAAGACTGTTTGCGCGTTTTGAGACAGCGGGTAGCAATAATCATCGGTCATCAAACATCTTTACAGAGAACAGCGTGAGTTCTACGCTTCACTTTTTTATTTTTAAACACACTCGCGAGGATAAAATCGAAGGATTTTTCTCTTGAGGTTGATAACAGGTCGAAACTTTTAGTGGTACATCACACATATTCTCGAATTTCTGCCCCGAAATGGAATAATTACGACCGTAATAATAAACAAGATAATTGTTCCACAATATCTTTGAGATATTATAAAAATTTCATACAAATTGCGTTACTTTTGAATGCATCTGTCAGAGTCCTACTCGATGACGGAATCGTCAAGTTGCACATAAACGAATAAATCAATGAAAAGTTGACATAAAGTATCGTGATGTATGAACTAAGCAACTCACATCGGTGAATTTATGTACATTAATAGCGTTTTACAACGAAAATTGATAACAAAATAGTTAATAAGACCTTTTAATTTTACAGAATGAAGTGGCACATCTTATTCGCAGCACTCGCTGCACTGTGTATAACTGTATATGCAGAGGAGGAGGAGGAAGCTGCTAGATTATTAGTTTCTAAACAGATACTCAACAAATTCTTGGTAGAAAATATGGACATAGTTATTAAGGTAACAAAAAGAGATTTCTGCTATATTCAATGCTTCTGACATAATCACTTTATTAAATCTGTTTTGGATTGTTTATACTTTTTATATTTAGTGTATCTTTTTGCTTTCTTTTTCTTCAAAGCCTAAATATACGTTTATCTCATTTTAAGTGCATAAAGTTTTAAGGACTTTAAATAACACAAACAGATCTATTGAAACATTCTTTCAAAATGGCTGTATTTAGCAAAATGTTTATTTTGCAACTGTGAAAGTTTTCTTCATTGAAAGATAGGATCACACATTCTTTCAGATCTATGTGTAAAAGTGTAATTCAATTAACGCAAAGAAAATTTCTAACAGTTGTAAGTAAACATTTTGCTGAACGTGGCTAATGATCTACTTCAATGGATGTTTTCTAAACTGTTAAAATATTATTTTACTTAATAATTCGCATTAAAATATTATTAAACATAAACAATTTGTAGTATACTATTTATAATACTGGCAACGTGGCAGCGTTGGAGGTTGAGATCACGGACAATTCGTTCCATCCAGATCATTTCACTCACGTAAGCGGCGAGTTGAACGCTAGAATTGATCGCGTACCACCCTATACCAATGTGAGCCATACTGTAGTAGTAAGGCCGCGCAAGTTTGGATATTTCAACTTTACTTCAGCTGAAGTTCTCTATCGTCGCAAGGAAGATGCTCCTAGATTACAAGTGGCTGTGAGCAGCGAGCCTGGCGAAGGGCTCATTGTGGCATACAGGGACTATGACAAACAGTTTTCATCTCATGTGGTAAATATGAACGCGTATATTTGTATAACAATTATACAAATATTATTTGTAATAGAGTAGTTACAAGGTATTACAGAAAGAAGTAACTTTATAGATCTTTACAATTAAAAATATAATCACATATATATGTATATATATAACAAGAAGAATAAATACTATAGAGTCTTATATATCACAAAGTGTACATATTGTAACTGTACTATTTACGCATTTTTATTTTCTATTTCTCAATTTATACGACGATATTTAATTTTATTTTGTTTTTGCCAAGATGATTGTAAATTATTTTATTTTTGTCATATATTGTATAATGTATGTTACACTGTTTCCTTTATAACAAAATTACAATAATTATTACCTAAGGCCTTAGTTGAAAATTAAGTAGTATATCTATGTATCATCTTAAATTTTTAATCTATTTCTATATATCTTAGAGTTAAGTTTTAACGCTACAATACAACTTGTTGTATCTTGCAGGTCGATTGGGCCGCGTTCGCCGTGATGACTCTACCTTCCCTGCTCATTCCATTTGCTTTGTGGTACTCGAGTAAATGTAAATATGAAAAATTATTGAAAAACACAAAAAAACATTAATATATTACATATTAGAGTCGTTTCTAGAAATGTCTAGGTCACTTTATAAATTTTCCTATATTATTGTAAGAAACACAACTGTTCCATTACATACATATACTTTTGTAATAAACGTGACACTATTTATGAACATCATGTTGCATTGTTTGTATTTATGAGTATATTTCAACTTCTTGGATATTTTTGTCATCTAAAGAGAGTAAAATATTTTGATTTATTACTAAATTTTCTTGAGTTTTCTTTTTTCTTATTTCTCCTCAAAATGTTTTACATTATATTTGGCACCAGAAATCTAATCTGGGTTTTTTTACTTAACAAGTGAATGGTTAAGCTATTTCTAACGCTTCTCTATTCAACTTAGAATACAACTTGAAAGATTGTATTGCTATACATATATTCTAGAAATGTATACATATCACAGCCTCACAAAACAAAAAAAGTTTTCCTTTCTGTGATAATATGCAATATAATATCGTGTATATTAATAATAAGTTGGCTGTAATTTTATTTACGCAACTAAAAATATATAGTTGCATGACTAGGAACTGTCGATATCGTTATAAAAATGAAGATAGTACACAGAATCGTGTATCATGGCAATGTTAACAACATACTATTAGAATCGCACTTTGCACACACACACACACATACACATACTGCTAATCATACATATGTATATATAATATCATACATTTCTGTCACATCAAGCAAAGAGATAAATATAACATTTTACAAAAGCTAAGCTTGTTTTTCTTAAGAAATGTAGAATTGTTTCCATTAACAAAACAGATGACAATTTTGACTTTAAGGCACAATTCTGCAATGATTCACTATAATGAAAATAATTCTTAATGGAAGCATTAGAAGCTTTTTTTTGGCAAAACTAAACCTTTCTCATGAAATTGAGTATTTTAATTTAAATGTTTCCTAGCGATATTGAAACGGACATTATTTTCTGACAAATTTTTGTCAATAATTTAGAGAGTTCTAATGTATATCTCTTCTCCTAATATATGGTGTACCAAAACTACGAGGGTCACCATATGTCACAGATGTTTCGAATGCCGAAAAAGGCCTTAGCGGCGGAGTTCGGAGCGGACTGCTACTTGGAGTAGTAGTCGTCGGAGTAGTTGTACATGGAGTACAGATCGTCTTTTTTATCATCGGCGGAGATTTATCAGCTATAAAGAATATCATTAATGTCATAATGTTGCATTGAGAAAAACAATGTAAGATAAATATAGTAACATTAATGTCAATAAGTAAAATCCTGAAAAAAAAGAATGGTATACATACCAAAAATACTTCTGTTCCTGATTGTTAAATCGACAGCAGCTACTTTATGTTTCCAGACTGAAAAACCACAAAATTCACGTTAATATAGTACTAAAAATAATATAAGTAATAATATTTTTAAAAAATTCAAATCTAGCTTTACCATAAAAAATTGTAATCACAATAACAGCAAACGTTCCCAGCGTGTATCTTTGAAAATACATGTAATTGATCCATTGTACTCCAGACATAGGGATGAATTGATTATACCTCGCAACACGTATATGAAGCTGGAAAGAAACGTGTCATAAAATAATAATTGCTAACATCATAGTTACATAAATGCGTTTAAAACACACATGCATTTTACTTACGGATATGTTTTGCTTGGTCAAATCGTTTGCAATAAACACTTTTTGTCCCTGAATCTCTTCTTGATTATGCATTAAACGCAATTTATATTGCATTGTAGATTTAGAGACATGTTGCCAAGTAATGGCCACACCATCTGGTACGTCAACCTAATACAAAAAGTGTTAGTGTTTCAAAATTAAAAAAATATATACAAAATAAAGAACATTAACATTTAGTAAGTATTACAAATTTTAAGCTCAAGGACTTAAAATTTCTATTATTTGAAATGTTAATATTGAGTATTAAAATCTTTCTAGGGCCGTACAAATAATAAACACAAACAAGAAGAAGAGAGCCAATAACGGTCAAAGCTGGATCACAGTGCTTATTATAATTATGTGTGAATTTTTTATACTGCGTATGTAGTCCCCCCAAAAATCGAGACGCTGATAGTTTTTCAGCATTGACGCATACATATTTACTACCGCAGTAATATCACGAATTTTAATTTATTATCTTCAGATTTTAATGTCATTCAAAACACTATTAAGATCCACGATGCTATGAGCATCAAAAATTGTTAATCAATTAAATTCGTGATATTACTGCGTTAGTAAGTATGTATGCGTCAATGCTGAAAAACTATCAACGTCGCGATTTTTGGGGGGACTACATACGCAATAAAATTCATACATAATTATAATAAGCACTGCGATCCAGCCTTGACCGTTATTGGCTCCCTTCTTCTTGTTTGTGTTAATATTGAGATTTTAGAATTTCTAATTCCAGCAAACAAAGAAATCAATAAAATATTAAAACATTTATTAATAATTGTAATCTTATCATTTCTTATGCATAATGCTAAGGTTTCTTAAATAGATTTTTAAACAAACGACTTACAGTGAGATACTGTAACACCAATGGCAAACCATACACCTCTAGCGTTGTTGACAGTGCATTACCACTTTGAGTACTGACAAACATAATCTCCTTAGCGTCGATATATACAGGTGGCAAATAAGTGAGTTCCAGAGCTGTTGACTCGATGTCCCGGCTCTGGACATTAATTTGAATATGGCTTTCTAATATACTAGCAGCTATGGTCGAAGAACTCATCGGTATGATGTCGCAGTAATAGAAGCCTGCAATAAACAAAAAGAATAATTACAACAAGCTTGTTTTCATCATATCTCTAGTTTATCTTTTCTCTTCATCATGCACATGATACTGCACTGACCTGTCACGATATCAAATCGCGACTTCACGACGAATAGGTCCTTCACGCCAACTGGAGAGGTTGATGAAACAAACTGAATGTTGCACGAGTAGGGAAACGCGTTCAATGTAAATGACGATAATGTCCGACAACCGCCCAAACCTCTCGCTAATACGTTATTTTCCTTAATTTCTTCATCCTTTCCCTTCAGTACAAGTGGCACGCTGAAAGTTTCTGTGCCAGTGATGTTCCTTCCTCTCAAAGGAACTATAGATATCTGTGTGCAAAAAGATCATTTTATAATATATTGTAAAAAGCGTCATTATGACATTACAACGTTTCTTTGTTGTGAATTACCCGTGCGACTGGTAGAACGTTGACTTCTATTTCACTTTGCACGTGTGTCGCGAGACTATGTTTTATGACGGCGTGTCCGACGCTTCGTGCGCGACCTATGCCCGTGATGGGATCTACTACCAATATTTCAGGCGCGGAGGATTGCCAGTATCCTGGATCACCATCAGATGAGAGAAGCGGCATGGAGAAGCATATTACATCGCCGACAGTCAGGGTAGTCTTCGTCGGAAATATGATATCGCCGATCATCATGTGAACATAGTCATATATTCCACTGGGATGTTTCTCATTGAAGGTCTTCACAACTAGTTCGCCATTCTCGAGAAATCTGGCGGTGATAACGTTACTCGCGCCTACGGTAAACGACGCTAGATCAGCGCGATTTAGCATAGCCTTAACATTTGTCTCGGCAGCGTGGAATCTATTTCCTACGTTGTCATAATACTCAACGACGTAATCCAGTTCCATTCCCTTCGGTAACATATTCAGCTCTTCGCCATTCCGTATAAGTAATTTAGATTTCAGTGACAGCATCATGTAATGAATAGGCTTTACTTCGACAACCACCGTCAACGATTGCTTCAAATTGTACGCTTCCGTATTCGTAACTAAAATAATCGTTTGACCGTAATTCTCGCCGGATCTTACGATTCCGGTCTTCTCCACAGTCACGGCCTTCGCAGCGGGTGTCAAGGCGCGCAAATCCTCAGATTCGTCGCTGTATGTACTCGACAGGATCCTGTAGGTCGTCGTACTGTGTCTGTCGCGATTGGTTTGTAACTGCAGAACAGAGTTCGGTGACATTAATATCGTCAATACTGAATTTCCCGACGACGGTGGATTAGTTAAACGCAACTCTTCGAAAATCTCAATTTTCACGAATGTGGTGTATATCATGTCATTCTTGTTGAAGCCAGAAAGCATGTTGCAGGGTACGGTAGCGTTCAAATAGATTGTTGCCACGCCTGGCTTTATGGTTCTAGCTCTTAATGATACCTGATTTTGATATCTGATATTGATGCCAGTGCCTTCGTACATGTTATGCAAGGTCAGTAGACCAGAGTCGCTCGATGACCACGCGAAATTCAGCGGCAACTGCATGGAGCCGATGATGAGCGGCGTCAGATAATCAGGGATGCCAAATGCCCAGAGAGGGAACGTCGCGCCCACTTTTACTCTATTTACCGGGGTCGAGATCTTTATTCCGTCGAGATGCAGCACATATATATCAGCACGATCCTCCGAGTAAATCACTTTGTTACCCTTAGCATCAAGTCCAACGGCACGTACGTGAATCCCAGTCCAACCCGCTGACTTTCCTTCGAGGATCCCATTGCGATCGACGCGTAGAATATCGCCACTTGCTGTTGAGAATTCAATTTCAGCATTCGGCGGGCCACCGATGGTCTGCATTTGATAAATGGTACCGATCAGTATCGTCAGATTCCTCGGCTGGATTCGTAGTGGAACAAATACTTGCACGGTGATCGGTTCGCTGCGTATTTCACGATCGCCAGTCTTCACGAACGTCAGTTGACTTTCACCCTCCAACAAACCGTAGATTTTGTACAGTATTTGCTCATAGGGTGCGGTATCTTGTTCGTTAGCAGGTAATTGTTTGATCTCGATATATTCATTGTCGATCTCCGCGCGGAAATCTAGCGCATCAAGAGAGGGCAGTTTCACGATGTGGTCGTTCGTGTCGTAAAGTTTCAACGCAGCTGTCACGCATTTTCCCTTCTCGATTTTATTCACGGTGTCTACTTCAATAGCTGCGAGTTGTTGAATCTCCACATGTACTTCCGCTAATTTCGAGGGTAGGCAGAGATCCATCAATGTTATATGAAGGATACCTGGTTTCCTTGGCTTCACACTGATCGTTCTAGTCGTATCCATATACCGAATATCTGCTACATCCTTCGAACTGAGGATTAATTCGTAATAACCGGAGCCTTGGCTAACCTGCAAGTACGACTTCATGCTCGAATCATTCAAGATTATCAATTTATCAGGACTAACAACGGTGTCGTTCACCAAAGTCGCCTCTAAGGAAGCTTCTATCAATGGAGTTTCTACTCCGCCTTTCTCGTTTTCAATGGGAAATGGGGGCCATTCTGGTGAGATTTTCAGTCTGTTGAGGACGAGCTTCTGATAGCCAGTCAGAGTCGCGAATATCGTGAGAATTCCATGATGCTTTTTAAACATAATGTTTTGATAGTGACTCTTTGGCAAAACCACGTTCATGTCCGTCCAAGTCTCTTCCATCGTGCTGGATTGGATTTCTACAGTGCCACTACCTGACGGCTTCAAGTTCCATTCGATATTCAAACTTGTAATATTGTCGAACTGCTTGCCATCCTCATCTTTGACAATCACAGCAATCTTTAGACGCTTATCGCTGTGCGCCATTATCTTATCCGTGTTCTTACTGATCGGGCAATTCTTATTGTGTATTTCCTTGAATTCTGGTTGTAGATAGATGTACCTGGGCTTGCCACAGACAATCTCAATCGTTTCAGATGCGTGGGTGCGCCGACAATTTGAGAACAGGGGTACATTCGACACCGTGTACGTCAACGCAGTTTTGCCCAATGTCTTGCAGATCACTTTGAGAACGGCTTTGTCGAATGGTCCGCTTAATGAGTCCTCGTATTCGGTCACTTCGGCGATTTCCTCGTTCGATAAATGTATCTCCCTTGAGTAATCTTGAGATTTATTCGTCCACGGCAACGGTCCGCCCTTAAATACCACATATCTCGAGGACCCAACAGTGAGTAACGTTTCCTTGCTCTTTGGATGCATCGCCGCGAGCGGCTCGTATGCTGATATGGTGACATTATCTGTTAAATAATGGTCGATCACATCGTTGTTGTTCGCATTGTAGGCAACGGTCACATCGGATGTACCAACGCTGCGATAGTTTATTACGGTTATCACAGCACACGCGGCACCAATTGGTTGTGCATTCTTGTCGTAACTCCGTACGAAATTCACATCCGGAATATGCACTTCGAAATCGACATCCTTGCAGTCGCTAAAGGGTATCTCTCTGGCATCGGATCCATTAATCAGTAGCCCGAATAATGCAATGTGCAAATGAATAGGTTCTCCTATAGCCGCCTCCATGTTATATTCGATAATTTTCAGCTTTACGGGCGATAATACATGTATTTTTGCAATGTCTCTGTTATATTGATTTCTTGCCATTGTGACAGCTACTTCTGCCGTACCCGCTGACAGAATTTTGATACCACCATTCTGTGAAACGGCTAATATCGACGGTTGTCTACTGGACCAAACATATGACCCGTCTCCTCCACTCGCTTTCAGCATTATGTCGAATCTAGAACATATTAATAAAAAGTAGACAAAATAAATTTATAATTACTAACTTCAAAAAATAAAAACAAGATTTATATTTGCAAGCTTATATTTGCAAGCAAAATAAATGAAATAAATAAATAAAAAAACGACGGAAGAATACTAAATCGAACCGTCCTATTAAACTTAAAGTACATATTAAAACAAATTTATTTTATTTTTTAAATGTACATGTTTTGTTGATTCTTGGACCTATTTATATCTTTTATTAATCCTTCTGGTCAACAATGCCTTTATGCTTACCGAGATTTATTCACAATGTCCCATGGAACAGCCAAGACGCGAGGTTGAACCTTTACTGGTGTGTGTATCATGAGTTCGGCTCTCGTAAAGAGCTGTGACTCGAAGGCAATTCTTTTGCCACGTTCATCGATTATACCGCGCAATGTCGCTTCCACAGTCGTTATTCCACAAATGATCGGTATAACGACAGCATAAGTCCCATTTTGTGTAATCGATTTTGGCTTTAGATATTGCTCATCTATTTTTATGGAAACCTCCACGCCTTCTCCGATGTGGAATTTATGATCTTTGCTATTGTATAGTTCAACAACGATTTCGTGAGCATGACCTAGTACCAATCCCCAGTTTCTGTTTGGCAAAACAGAAAGGGAAATGTACGCAACTTCGTGTACGTTAACTATAGCGGAAGGTAGAATAACTGGATACTCTTCGCGGACATTCTTATCATGTAGGAACACCTTCGTACGTCCCAGTTTACGTGCATAGGCAAAATCATGATCGTTATTGATCTCCAATATGTCGGGATTCTCGGCTTCCAAATAATACTGGCTCAAAGACAAGCTGATTTCCTCTAAGCGACCTTGACGAGTGTGCATTATCCTGTACCTGAAGCTGTCATGGGCCATCATTGTTATCTCTGGTGGAATGATGATTAAATTGGCAATGACGACCAATTCCAGTTCTATGGATGGAACATATTTATACTCTGAATGTGGTAGTCTAACAGATACCTTAGCCGTGCCGGTTCTAACGCCTTCTATGAGAACAATGTGACCTTTCTTGCCAAAGCCATCTAACATAGCTATACTGATGGGCCTTTCATACTGTGATTCCTCATAAGTCATAAAACGGAGTACATTGCTCATGGGTTTACTGTCAGATGGCATGTATTTATCGGCATCGCCAATACTCCAAACAAATTCTATGCCTGCTAGAGTTGTAAATTCATTTCCGTGTTCATCGTATGCTCGGACCTCAAATGCTTCAGGTATATCCTCAATATATAACTCTCTCGTGGTAGTAATGAGATTTAGAGAGAAAATTGCATCTACTATAATGTCGCATCGTAGAAAGTGGCCACTATTGATATCCTCCGCTAAAACAATTGCAGTATTCCTCGTCAATTCTCTTGTTATAGTTTGAATCAATACCGCTGGAGAACATGTTCTATCAAAATTCTCGTTTAGGGGAATCAGCTGTATAATATCCAAACGTGAAGTAGACCTATAAAACAAAGAAAGAAAAATAGTGAATAGAAAAACAGAAAAATTAGTCAAATTTAAAGGAATTTCTCTGTAACACAAAATGTTAATAAACATAAAGTATTGAAATAATTGAAGATAAATATGCAAGTATCTTTCTAGATGCATGTACTATCTAACCTCCTCCAGAATTAATAATAGATTTATTGGATCTACTCAATTATAAATCACACAGCATATTTTATCCAAGAGATATCCTGAAAATGTAGAGACGTTTTCAGACATTTTTAGGAGATATAATTAGAGGTTTGTTCTATATGAGCTCTGTTAAAAATATCAAGTTCTCTTTACATCTACAAGTTTCAATTATATTTATTAAGTTTTTTTAAAATTAATTAGTATTTTTTATTCAACATAAATTAAATAAATCAGATCCAGTGTTGCTATCTGTGTTTTTGGCATCAGAGCTTTGAAATATAATATTGACCATTTCGCAAACAAGCATGGATCTATCTTATTCTATTCTAAGCAAAAGAGAGTAGCAAAGACTACGTCACAGGGACGCAATCTTTAATTCGCGGGAAAATTATATTGATCAAATTACAATAAGGACACGAATGCCAGCAAGATATTCGGGGTTCGTTCCGTTTCACGCATGATGTATCATTTTATCCTTCTTCATACATATTCGGTAAACAACGGAAAAAAGCTAAAATGATACATCATATGCACTATGCGTGGAATGTATTTCTAATTGAGGTTATAGCACGACCGGCAACGTGCTACGTAACGGAAAGTTCATGTTCAAGGGAGATAATAGCTTCGCGCAACCAGGAGTCGACATCGACACGATTACTAGTTACAAGAAACGAAAAGAACAGATATAATCACCATTTATAGCAACCGCCGTCTGTCACCTCCAGCGTGAAATTCACCGCGAAATTGTTGAATACAGGCAACAGGACCCGAGGGACATTCAATCTATGCGCTGTGGAAACCGTAGTGGCGTAAAACGCTGCAACCAGACCGATGAACAGCACGCCTTTCCAAAGTATTGTTGATCCGAACATGTTGCGCGTGTATTATTGTATTACCAAGTACCACATTTATCACGCACGATTTCAACCGCCTTTGACTTCGAACTTCGAACAGCTTCGAACTCGAACTCAATAGGAATGTTTGATACTTTATCGATATTTTCAGTATCGATATTTTTCAGTACAATATCCGATATTTTTCATCGATACTTTCGGTTCGATAGTTTCGATACTTTTTGTACGTATCGACATGTCGATAAGGTAATTTCATGCAGCGAAGCTTCGCTGGCGATGGGTGTTTACGACAAATGGTCGGATTTCCAATCCGATCGAACAGTGGTACTCAGGGTGCGTTCCGAGTCGCGCATGAAGCGCGTAGACGGCATAGAAAGTCGTTCCGAGTTAACTATTGCGCGCTTCGAAAGCGCTTCGAGAGTACTTGAATTCCCCAGATTGTACTAACCGTACTGAATTCTTAGCACTCCACTCAGCGCATTGACTGCTTCTCTTTCGACCTGAGGCAGTTGATGCGTCTGATGCGTTCATGCGGTCTATGCGCATGATTTGTAATTCGGAACGAGCAACGAGTACCGGACAATACAACAATGAACGGACGCATATTTGCGATTTGCGATGGAACAGCGATTACAGCAATTGCATGATTTCCCGGTCTTATTAGAGGATAAAAATAAAGTATTAATTTTATTTTTAAATGAAGAGGATATGGCGAAAGTAAGCCAAGATAAAATTAATGGCATTATTCAACAAAAATTAAAAGGGCGAAGTAAGAGTCAGAAGTAAATTACATTTAAAATAATATTAAAATGTTAACATATTTACAATAGAAATATTACAAAAATTGCTTAACAATTGTTACGCGCAGCATGTTTTTAATTTTTACAATTGTTACGCGCAGCATGTTTTTAATTTTAAGTAACGGGCATAATGTTTTTAATTTTAAGCAATTTTTTGTAATATTTCTATTGTAAATATGTTAACATTTTTAAATTATTTTAAATGTAATTTACTTCTGACTTTTACTTCGCCCTTTTAATTTATGTTGAATACTTTCATCAAAATTAATGGCATATTATTTTACCTTGATTTATTTAATGTATAGATTAGACGTTATATTAATTAGGAATTACGCGATCGACGTAATCAATAATTTTTTCAACTCCAATTTGTTTTCCACGTGATTTATCTACTATTAATAGAAAAAATATTTTCTGCGTATCACTTAGAGATATGCCTTCGACTTTATTTTCACTATCGCTCGAGTCGGAACTGTCATCGGAACTTTCATCATTTTTCTTTAAAAGTATTAAAGAAGAAATTACAATTATTAGAAATTGTTTATTGACGTCTTGTATAGCGTCCATCTTGAACTCGCATAGCTCGCACAGGAAACCGGTCCGAATTCATAAGCGCTTCATGCGTGTTATGCGCGCATTGAAAAAACGGAACAATTTCAAAGTGTTGTGCATCAGTATTGCAGTCCACGCGCTTCATGCGCGACTCGGAACGCACCCTCAGTCACACTCAGTTGGTGCATTTCAAAAAAACTCCCTAGCTTAATCGGGGATTTTGGTGCCTGTCTCAGGAGGTAATCGGATTGAGTTGAACGGATCGTGAGAGAGGAACAATTTTGCGAATTTGCGTATGAACTTAATAAAAGCAGAATGCATAAAGACAAAGAGATACATACGTTAACTACTATTGTAATAATTATTGTGTATTTTATTCTAAAATGTATATCAATAATGGAAATATGTATAGTATAGTAAAAGAATTCTGGAAAAGTAAATATATAACCTCACTTTATTAATTTTTTATAAAATATGTATAATAAAATATATTTTTGCAGAAGTATAAGATTTGACAATTTTTAAATATTCCATACAACAAATATATCCATCCTTATATATGTATCCTATGTAAATTAATAATTTATATAGATATATAAAAAATATTTTGCAAAAGTCTGTGCTCCCCGCTTTATTGTAGAAAGTCCATTAATGTTTATATCATGCGACGATGCGACTGTTCCGTTGGCCATAATCAGACTTCTTCTTCTTCTTCTTAATTAATGGCTCCTGCCTCCATAAAGTGAGCGGAGACAATACGGCCAGATCACGTCTGATGTAGTATCGAATATAGTAAGTTGATACAGAGGGCTCCGGAAGTTTCGGCGCAACGAGACGAAAAGTTTTCCGTCCCAGTATCACACAACCTAAAAAGGTTGGGATTCTCGCGGAGAAGGAGCCAGCGGAACCTAGGAGATACCGCTAGGATAGGGAGGGGGGATCGATGCCACGCGCCGGCGTAGATACGTCGGCGATTTGTCCGCGAGAGAGCGCCGCCAAAATATGAATTACAGACGGCGATCGTTGGCAAGACCGAAACTGGCAAAGAGTCTACATAACTTGGGTGATGCCGCATTTAACGCTAGGATTAAAGAGGAATAAGGGTCTATTGTAGGTTTGAGGATAAGTTCCTGGAGAGCAGTTCTCAAAGGGGAGGCATGGGATTCGGTGAGCGGACAGTGAAAGACGAAATGAACAAGATCTTGGAGGGGAGCTCCACAGGGGCACGAAGGATCATCAATCAGATTTTTCCTGTAAAGGCTGTGATTAAGATTATAGTGGTTACTTCTGAGACGATTCATGGTGGTGATTAACATGCGAGAGAGCCGAGCGTCATAGAACCAGGGTTTTTTGGTTTCCTGGCTGTAACAATTTTTGAAGTAAAATTCTCCTTTATGATTGCTTGGACGATTGCTTTAAGTAGTCCTCGAAATTCCTTTCGAGATGTCTTTTTGGAATTGTATATAAGTCTGAATAGGGAACTTTGAAATTGGAGTCAATGCCTTCTCGGATGGCTTTTTTTGCCAGCTCATCCGCTGTTTCGTTCCCCTCAATACCGCGATGCGAAGGAATCCAAATGAATGTAATATGAGTATTGTTAAACTTGGCTTCCTCAATGAGAGCTCTAATATAATAGACGATGTAATTATTAGTTTTATTTCGAAAGCCTTTGTGTGTTTCTAGAACGCTCTTAGAATCCGACACTATTACTGCTTGTGTTAATCCGTTATGCAAGACAAACAACAGAGCGTTATAAATGGCCCAAGCTTCCGCGGTAAAGATTGACGCATAAGGAGAAAGCTTACACATATATTCCAGATTGAGCTGCGGAGAAAATACCGCAGAACTAACATAGGTGTTATCATCCACTTTGGAGCCATCGGTGTAAAACACATTGGCATTATGTAACTGGGTTTGAAAATGTTCTTCAAAGACGAGCTGCACTGCGTGTTTAGGTAGATCATCAAGGTTATTAAGAATAGCTTTAGGAAGAGAGAGGAAATCCGCATTTTCAACAGTAGAAGTAAAGGAGTTTTGATAGGCAGGTAGCGCTGGTGTAGTATGGAGGGTGTTCCTGTGAGACCACATGCGAAAGAAGACTAATGCTGCAGGAAAGTTCTTGTTAAGATAATGGTTGAAACCAGGATTGGGCAGCGAGATAAATAAGTCCAAAAGTATGTTGGTAACCGGATGTTCTTGGATAGATAGAATCCTGATAAAATATCTAGCTGCCAATAACTCAAATCTTAGTTTAAGTAGAGGAAACTTGGTTTCAGCGTGCATGACATTAATCGGCGTGGAAATCCGATATCCACATGCAAGGCGGATCGCTTGATTTTGAATCCGTTGTAGTTTAATAGTTGACTGGTTGCGCTTAAGAGCGAAAATAAGCGAGGCGTACTCGAAAGAAGCTCGTATCATGACTGAATAGATATTGAGCAAAAGACAGGGATTAGCTCCCCACCATGTTCCTCGTAACATCGATAGCACGGCAGAAACACGCTTACCTTTCGCAATGATATGATCCATATGCCTGTCACCAGAAAGTTTTGGGTCAAGGTAAACCCCGAGAAATCTCACTGAAGTCGAAGGAGAGATAGAAGTGTCATTAATAGAAATATCAAAGCTCATAGACCTTGGTTTCCTTCTCTTGGAAAATATCATGAGTTGAGTCTTATTGGCCGAGATCTCAAGGCCCCTGTCCCCGAGATATGCCTGAAGATTAAGTATCGACTGTTTAATAGAGCGAAGAGAGGACGAAGGATCAGATTGAGAAGAGAATATAACAGCAAATTGTAAAAGACGAGTATCATGATGTAGGATACTGTTGATATCTCTGAGGTATATGTTAAAGAGAGAGGGGCTAAGAACCGAACCCTGAGGTGTACCTTTGCGAGAGACATAAACGGGAGATAGAGAACCCTGTGTGACAAATTGCAGATTTCGAGAGGAAATAAGATTATGAATGAATTTGATAAGGAGAGGGGGAAAGCCAAGAGAAATAAGGTCTTGTACTAGAACATGTGGAAGGACGTTATCAAATGCCGACTTAACGTCAATGAATACCGCAATAGTATCGCGTCCGTTGATGAAAGAAGTATGGATATGAGTAACGAGTTGGATTAAATTGTCCTGACATGATTTGAATTTGCGAAATCCACATTGATTAGTCGGAAAGAGGAGTGGAATGGGAGAAGCCGGAGATTCAGAGATCCAGTATATCCTGTTAAGAATCATGCGTTCGAAAATTTTGAGAACACACGAGGTGAGAGATATGGGTCGAAAACCCGTGCCGTTAGGCTTAGGGATAAGGTAAACAATAGAGTGAGACCATTGCGAGGGAAAAACAGAGGAAGAGAATAGTAAGTTCAAGACGGATAATAGGCAAGAGAGAAGGTTATCCGGAAGGAGTGTCAGAAGGCGATACTCCACTTGGTCAAGACCGGGGCTACAGGAAGTTTTGACCCCATTTAATGATGCTTTAATTTCATTAAGCGAAAAAGGAGAGTCAAGCCAAGCGAGTCTCTGATCCGTAATAACCGGGATAGAGGGAAGAGGGGGGGAGCACGAAGGACAGATATTCTGAATCGTAGACTGAATACAGCCGTTCGAGTCCGAGTCTTCTGACTTCGAGGAAACCGAATGATTTACCACAAGGCTGCGATGTTTAAATCTTTTAATCATTTTCCACAATTCTGCGGAAGGGGTGAGATGGTTGAGTTTCTCACAGAAATCCCTCCATCCCTTGCGTTTAGCCTTGCGAAGAATTTTCCGCGAGTTCCGAACTGATTCAGTGTACATATCGTAATTTTCAGTAGAAGGAATACGTTTGTACAGCTTCAAAGCGGCTGCTCTATTCTTGATGGTCTCCTCGCATTCCGGAGTCCACCACGGAGCCGGTGGAGGAGCCTTAGAGGAGAACTTCCCGTCGTTGAAAAAAAGAGATAGATTTTTTATTTACATTTTTATTGGCAAGGTCAGGAGATTGTGTTACACATGACATTATGCCGTGGATAAAAGTATTATAGCCTTCTACCGGAGAGACCGATAAAGAGGCCGCCGAAGTCTCCTCAATTATGATAGGTGCTTTAAGCATAAGAGTTGGAGCGACAAGGTTCCATTGAAACTGAGTTAAACGTATTCTATGAGAGAAGATGTTGGTCGATCTAATTTTTTCGTTAATCGAAACAAAAATCGGAAAGTGATCACTACCGCAAAGGTTTGTTCCCACTGAAGCTTGGCAAAGAATGGCCAAGTCAGGGGAGGAAAAGAAGAGATCAATAACAGGAGTTTTGGAAGGAGGGGGGATGTAGGTGGGAGAAGAGATAGGGTTTAAACAGACATAATTCAAGGACTCCATTAGATCACATATCGCGGTGCCCGCCGAGTTGATCTTGTGAGCTCCCCAGCCCCTGTATTCTGTAACTCGTTAAGGCAGTTAACGACATCGTTGCGCAGATATCTTATGGTATAAAAAGCTGCGCAACGATGTCGTTAACTGCTTAACGAGTTACAGAATACGGCCTCAGAGGGGATGATGAGCATTAAAATCTCCGGTTATGAGAATAGAAGGAAATTGTTCAAGGAACGAGTGAAATTGGCTGATGATATCGCGAGGAAAAGGAGTATTAGGATGTCTGTATACACCGACGAGATGGGGAAGGAATAGCCGTCAGAAAAGACCTTAATAGATATTAATTCGACCGATGGCAAGAGGTCAGGTAAGGAATCAATTATCGAAAATTGAATTGAGTTCCTGATTAAAATAAGAAGGCCTCTAATATCGTGTGAAACTGAGTCCCGTCTAATACAGTCAAATCCCCGAATCGTAAAAGAGTGGGAAAACGATAAGCAAGTTTCGGTCAAGATAAGGATGTCAAGGTTTTCCATCATCTTCTCGATTTCAGGTTTTTTAAATAATGCACCGCGACAATTCCAGAAGGAGATTCTAAGAGGGTGAGATGGGGAAAGGTTGTTGTAATTGCGGGGGGATTGAGTAGGCATGATTGAAGTTAGAATGTCTTAGTGAAATCTGCAAGAATCTCTAGTATCTGACGGAGGCTCTGAACTATAGAAGAGTTACCTTGATCGGAGGAAAGAGTACCTAAGAATTTTTGCAGAAGGTTCGAAATTAGCGAGATAAAATTAAACATCCCAGACTGAGATGAATTAGAGGAAGAAGAAGTTTCAGTGGGAAAAGTAGGGGTGGGATTAAATGACGAGGATTGAGGATGAGGAAGGGGAGGGGGATAAGAGGGGGAGTGAGAGTAAGGAGGGGGAAAATAGTTGGAGTTCGACCATCTTCCGTGAGGTGCAATAAGACATGCATTATGCATTGTACGAAGGTCATTAGATGTTTGGTTATTAGCGTTAATAAGGGGAGGGGGAGGTCTAGGATTAGGAACCGTGCGAGTGTAACGATTAATAATGGATTGATTATTAACTTGTTGCGAGGAGCGAACCTTCTCGCTGTAAGAGGGAGAATTGACTCCTATATAATCGTGACCAAATTCAGGGATCTCACCAAGAACTTCATATGGATTAATGTCGTAAAAATGCGAAGGTGAACCAGTAAAAAGAGGATTGTCAAAGGAGAAGCGAGGAGAAGATCGTGGGGGGCAGGATGTCGTGGATAAGGAAGGAAAAGAAGAAAAATCATTGTAGGGGGGGATATTGGAAGGCGAGGGGGGATGCGAGGAAAGGCCAAGGCTCGCGCGAGCTTCCATGTATGAAATATTTTTTTGCGCGGCAAGTAGGTAGACCTGTCTATGTTTGAGATAAAGAGGGCATTTAGCAGATGAAGGAAAGTGTTCCTGATTGCAATTGACACACTGAGGAGGAAGATGCATACGCGGGCAATCTTCCTGATTATTATGTTTACCTTGCCCACACCTAGCGCAGCGAGGAGAACTCTTGCAATCTGAACTGATGTGTCGAAATCGCAAGCACGAGAAGCACATTAAAACTCGAGGGATATAAGGGATGATCGGGAAGGAGACATGCATATATGTCAGGGAACGAGGTAATAGCTGACCTTGAAATTTAACCATAACTGAGAGAGAAGGTTGCAGCTCGTCTTTCCCATCCTTTTTAATCCTTCGTTGCAGTCTCTTTACTGATAGAATTTTAGCTTGGGAGGAAAATTCCTTAAGGATAGTTTCCTCCGTGATGTCCAAAGGGATGTTTTTGGCAACTCCCGTTCTCATGACCCTAAAAGCAGGGATAGAAACCTTCAAATTATCTGCTTTAAGAGAATCAAGACTAATGATGTTATTAGCTTTCTCATGATTATTGAGAGCGACCGAAACCATATTTCGTCCGGCCGACTTAATTTCAATAACATTATTCCCAACATGCCTGTGAATAATACGACTAACCATAAGTGGATTGAGGCGGGACGTAGAGTTGTCAGAGTCCTTCTGAATCAAAACGATATATGGTGGTAAATCCCTAGAAGAATATTTGCAAATATTACCTGCAGAGGCTTGAGTCTGCCGGGTGCCGGCACTCACGGCCGGGGAATCCCCGTCAGTCTTGTCCTTCTTATCAGATACATTAGCACGTTTGAAAAACGTTGTATTTGCAGATGGTGGGTCATCGCTCTTCTTCTTGTTGGAAGGATTAGGTTCCTTATCAATATCCATAAGATTATCAGATTGTACAGATATATCTGAAATAGAGCCGTCGATTTCCCCACCTGAAACAATGGGGGAACGAGATCTACTCGATTCTTGCAATGATTTGGAAGAGATTGCAATATCTTTTTCCGATGGATTGTCCTGAGATATAGCATATTTTGTTCCTTTAGAAGATTTCTTATCCTTCTTCCTTCCACGAGACATCTTGAGGGGAGCGATGGGAAGTTGAGAATATTTCAGATAACTCTGCCTAGAAGACTTCTCAATACGAGACAGAGAAGAAGCTCTTGTCTCATGTAAGGTTATGTTAGCTTTCTCATAGAAAGAATTAAAGTTTTCGAAAGATTCTAATGGAATCGAATTATTATTATGCTGTAATTTCAATTCCCTTCCCGGCTCGGGAGTGAATTGGCCCGAAATCGGGCTTTCCTGCATGCCACCACCACCTACAAAGGGGAAGAAGACGAGAACAAAGAGAAGGGAAAGAAAGGAAAAAAGGGAAATAGAGGACACGGAAGCGTATCCACTAATTCGCGTATACTTGCGAAACTCTCCCGGTCGCGAATCTCACCACCGGAACACGCACAGAGGCAATCCGCCTGTCAAAAGCCGTATTATAATAAGCACAATACTAAAACCCGACTGTTCGCGCCAAACGGACTTCCGCCATTTGGCCATAATCAGACAAATTGCCCAAACTTTGGTCGGCTGACATACCCCCACTCCTCTCAATCCACTGCGCATCCACCGGAATGGTTCACACTTCCACCATACCACATGTATGTATGTGTAATATACGATATAAGCGATTAGCAACCTGCGTCGCCATGATATATTTCTCCTGACAGTCGTGGTGTGATACGTTTCATCGCGATGTTTTCGCTTTTCGATAACATTCGTCGACGGCGGTTATGAGAATCGTGGAGCGTGCGAGTGAGCGAGGAGATCCGCGATGCGGGATCGTGCGATCAGTGTCGCGTGATGAGCGCGGAAGCCTATTGCGTACAGTAACGTTATTAGTGTATATACTTGTATATAGATCTCTCATTTTCTCGCAATGTGTACCTGATTAATTAGCACGCTTTAATCACACCACGTTAAAACGACACACGATGTCTGCTCTACGAAAGAAAGCAAGTCGAAGACTTCCGAAAGAGCAGAGAGATACTGATAATCTTGCTGGCCACGATAATCCGGCTTTACCGGAACCTGGGCCATTCAAATTTAGAAGAAGAAGAACTGATAATCTTGTAGGAGGTTAAGTACATATATATATTTATTAAGTATATATTGCTTTATCACTTATTCGTATTGCAAATTTATTTGTTGCTGCACTGTGTGAAATTTATCTGAAGTATACCAAGATAATGATTTTGTTATATATCTATGAAAAGTTAAATAAATATAAACATAGCCTTTATTTAGTCAGAAATATAATTTGAAATAACATAAATATTAATTCCTCTTTTAAATAAATGTAGAACAACAAGAAACTGAATTATATATAATGTTTAAAATACTGAGGATTTTTTTTATAAATTAAAAAAAAATTTTACCTCGTAAATAATTATTATTTTGATATGGCAATTACTTAGTTTAATTCTCTTTAGTACCAGTTTTGATGAAATTAGACTCATTTGATACATTTTTGATATTTTACAGCAGACGTGACCATTGACGACTTTGCTAATACATTACGGATACATGCAAGGTTTAAGAAATCAGTTACAAATGTGTCTAATGAAGGTTAGAAAATAAATTATAATACTTTCAAAACATTTATTATTGAAAAAGTACAAGTATGTTAATTTATTGTTTAAAGTAATTCTTAATTTTGCATATTTTTATTTTTCGAATATTACAATTGATATTATATAGGTGAGATCTTAATTCTGTTATTTATATATATTATTTAGTGAAACAGGAAGCAACAAAACAAGAAGAAGAGAAATTAGTATGGGATGACACAGATGACGAGAACTCATTAAAAGATAATATAAAAGGAAGGAGGAATAGAAGAAGATTGAAATGTCAAAAAAATAATAATGAAGATGAAGGTATATAGATACATTTGTACATAAATAAAATGTTTTAATTAAATTTTATAATGATAAAAATCATGAACATGTAAAGTATTATACATGATGAAATATTACAAAAATATTTTTTTTTTTTACTAGGAATTGATTATCCATTAGATATATGGTTTATTATCTCAGAATACGTACAACCTGAAGCAGTAGGAAAATTTGCAAGGATTTGCAAAAGTTCTTACTATGTAACTATCACTGGAAAATTTTGGTTTCATTTATACAAGTCGTAAGTACTTTTTTGTATTGGTAATATACAATTAAAAATCTGTGAATTTATTTTTAAAGATTATTTTTAAATTATGTTAATACTTTTTAAATAGATCAATAGTGTTAATTTGTAAAATCAGATTATAATTTTAGATATTACAAATTCGTACCAGATTTACCAGAGCACTTGCAACCACAGTGTATGAGGTTACATGGACTAAGAGCTTGTGTTATCAGGGCATTACATTACAGTTATTTTAGAACATCGGAAAGCGAAGGAGACGATATGTCTTACTTACGACAGGAGGAACCGCATTCTCTTGTGAAAAGAAAATGCACTCTCATGTGGCATAAAGTAAATTACGAATAATTCTTTGTCCACATTTAAGCTCTAAACTCAAGTAAACACGTAGCTGTTTCATATATCTTTTACAATAATTATGTAATTATAATAGACTTGTTCTTTATTTCACATTATGTGATGATATTTAATGACATTGTGGTGTGTTCTAGGAAGGAAAAGTACGATGGTATTTCTATTTTAAGTTGAAGGAAATTTCCAAAATACGTAACAGCCCATTAAAGCAAAATAAACATTGTAATGTTAAAAAAACAGAATTTTCCGAAACGTTGGAAGACGTGGCTGTTAATCCTGAAGACGGTTGCAAAGTGCTTAGGGTTCGTAACATAAGACTTGTTTATACTTTCTCGAAGAGATTAAATTCATTCATTCACACATTAAATTAATTTTATTTGTATGTATAGTAATATATTTTAATATATTTTATATGACTTATGTATATAGGTGAGTTGCTCAAAATATAGTATGTTACCACCGGTGATTGGATTGATTCTGCAAACAGTATCTATGAATTTAATGCCTGGCTTCAGAGAATACAGACTTCAACTTGGATTCGGAACGTCGGATGTTCCTAGCACATTAACGAATCAAATAATACTTCGTAATGTTATCGGATATAGTATCTTAAATTGGTGGGATCCTGCTTATCCTCATCAGGATGTAAATTATACGATCGAATTGCCACAAAATGACTCGTGGGAAATCTAAAATTTATTACAGATTGTTCTTATATTTTGTGTATTGGGGAAATAGAAAAGTCTTTAAATTTTTATAAGACAAATATATTAACGCGTAACAAATGTAAAAAGTTGTTCAAATTAATATCTCTTTTTTTTTCTTTTTATAAATTCATGAACGATTCCGAAGTTATATGATTTAAAAAAAATAAAATATAAACAATGTCGGAATAATAAAGATAACGCAAATTTTGTGCAAAAATGTTTTATGTATATGAAGAATATATACATCAAAATAAAATTCTTACATATAAATATAAATAATAATTTGATTGATGTACCAAATTTGGTTGTAATAATTCGAACCTTTCTTACTTTCAAAATTTTTACAGTGACTGATGACTTACTAATTAATGACGTGTTTAAGTTGTTTCTGAACTGTATATTTTACATAATTTAATAAACAATTATTGCTGGCAAAATTTCATTTCTTAATAGCTGTTTCTACAGCATCTACCAATTCTTGCAGATGATGTATGTTAGCAGTTGAAATATTAAGATCTTTGACCTAAAAGATGTAAGTGATTAGACATGAAAATATATATTTTTTAAATGCATAATATTTTTTTACCATATTTGTGTAACCATCCACATCTACTTTAAGTTGAATACGTATTTTTTCGTCATCGCTAGTTCCCTGTGATTCCGAAGGAAGTATTTCAGTGGATTTATCACGAATCTTTTTCAATCTCCTCAAACTCTCCTCAGTTTTTTGTACAAATATTAACACATCCGTAACGAGTAATAAATAACTAAAATAAAATTCAATATTATATGCATAATCAATAAGTAATTCTGATAACGTTTTCCGATTTTTATATAATAATATTATTAAAGAAATTATAAAGAATAAATAAAAACAAATTATTTACCTTTCTGTTAGCGAGGATAAAGTTAGTTCTAACCAAAGAATAATATTTTCGGGAATGATTTTGTTATACTCTGTGTAGAAATTAGTAAGAGGGATCATCGCACTCTTTACATAAGAGCAAGGTTTAGTCGGCACATCTCGCTTTGTTCTTCTAAACAGTCGAGGAATGTCGCTAACTTGTTTCAAATGTATTATACATTGCTCTGAGAGCTCGTTTACGATTTCTTTGGTAACTAAAGGCAAAAGATTGACTAAACTGTTCGAGGTTTCACCTAGAGAGTCTAAAATATAAGAATGTGTGTGTGAATAAAATAAATCTTATAATATCTTAATACTTTAAGGTAATGTATTTATGATTTTTAATTCTTCATTACCTTCTAATAATTTCGATATTGTAACAGTCTCGTCTTTAATTTTTGACTGTACCATTTGTAAGAAAGATGGTAAAACCTTTATCAATTTTTCTATATCAATATATAAATACACTAGAAAGTTCAATCTCGTTGAGCACTCCGAGACATTTGAATTATTAGTTTCATTTATCACTGGCCATACCTTTAAATATAAAAGTTGTATTATTTATATATATATATTTTTATACTATGTGTACTATTTATACTACATATACATATATATGTCTGATTTTTACGTATAAATATTATACACATAGTATAAATAGTACACACATAATAAGCTGAATGTAAAAACCTACTTGTTTCATCGTACTCTGACACCAAGTTTGATATCTTGAGCTTATTTGAAGACTGAGTTTCCAAAATCTAATAGTAGTAACATCGCGTTAGTTTTAATCACGAGGAGATTAAAGTGGAAATGAAAATGATTCAGAGAAAATTATAAAATGGTTAAAAAAAAACTATCTAAATTGAGTGGTAATAAGATCGCTCGAGCGTCGTGCGGCATTTGGACCGCGCGCGGTGAGGTGAGGGGGACAGCGGAAGGCGGAGGCAATTCGAAAATCGGCTGAAAGTTATATACACTTTATGTACGTTAACTTTGTACTGGCACCTTTAATTAACAATATATCAGTTACTTTTCATGGCAATATATTATTATTAGATAAAAAGGTTTAAATTTTTGAGTATCCTTTTTTGAACATGGCTTGAACTTTTCGTTTTTATGTTATGCTTTCATCTCTATGACATTGTAACATCGATAAGAATCGTTGAAGAAGGACTCGTGAGTTCCGAAACGTTCAATATTAATTTTATATTATTTTATATTTATTTTATATTTTTTATATATTTTATATTGTATTAACATTGTAAACTATAGAAATTTGTTTTATAAAAAATCTTATTACCGCTTGATTTAGACAGTTTTTTCTTTATATTTTGCATTGCAAAAAACGAGCGAAATCTAATTATTATAAAATGGTTGTTTTTACCTGTGAAACAGTTGATATAAATAGATATCATCAGCCCAAATCCTAAGCAAATTATCCCAAACCACATTGGTTGCATGAAGCGAGAACTCTTTTTGCGTTAGAGATGTCAAACTACCTTTGATTGAATCTGGTGATATTGGTTCGGCTAAAACTGTCTCTACAGCGCCGGCTATCTCTTGAAATCTAATTTGGAAGTACACCGGCAAATTCCATTTTTTGAGAAAATTCTTATACTGTAGATGATTTCTCAGAGCCGTCAAAATTTCGGACGTAACACATTCTGTTTCTAATTTTGTTAGAAACTCTAACGTAGCTGTATACCTCTAAAATTGCGGTAACTCAACATTTTTTCATACGTAGGTACTGTTACACATTTTTAAATATTTCACTTACTTTATGAAATAGTACTGGATCTCCCGGAGCAAAAATAGACTTTATGTATTGCTCAATCTTTTCTTCGATTTCAACCCAAAAGCTATTTACCAAAAAATTAAATCCTTTGACAGACATTCTATAATATAACAATTAGTGTATTTATAAGAGTACATAAATTATATATATATATATATATATATATATAATATATATATATATATATATAATATAATAAAATAGAATTTGCAAATACCTTTCAGGATGTAATGTAATATCTAACAATTGTTTTAACTCTACATTTAGAATGTTTAGTAATCTATGATAAATGCTTTGCAGACCAAGTGGATCAGTTTGAAGATTATCTTCGTTAACCACATTATAAATTAATGGCCTTACAAGCTCATGCCTAACTAATTCTTCTGCATTTGTTACTTTGTCGAGCGTAAGATAAATTCTAAGGCAACGGATTGCCAAATTTGAATTCTTCTCATGTATACATGCTAAGAATAACTCGTTCAGACATGTTACATATAAATTTTCTAATTCTATAGTTTCCTGTTGCAAAATAATTGTTTCAGTTTATTAATTGGTTATTGTTTTTATTTTATTTAGCTATAATAAATGCAATATTATTTTGTTTCTAAATATGCGTACCTTTTCTTGATCAACTGAAATATCCAATTTACACCTAGACATATGAAATTTTAATTGATTCAATTCAATTGCAGCCTGTTCTAAAACATCGATTTTTGTGGGATTTTCCATAAATGTTTTCATGCATAATATGGAAGAAAGTTTTCTTAGCGACTTGTATACATGTTGCAAACTGTGCAAACTTTGCTTACGTTCCCTTATTTTCAGATTATCGTTTAAATTAGCTGAAATGGATGTAATTTCGTCATCCAGAGCTTGTCGCACTTGCTGTCAAAACAAAATTCTGTCATTAGATCCAAATAAATATTAATAGAACAAAGCTCTCAATGTCAAAATAAGCCAATGCAAAAAGCAAATCCGAGTATCGTCGCTAAATATAATTAAAAAATCAATACATTAAAAAAGTTGGAAATATAATTAAAACAATTCAGATTGCATACATAATATGTTTTGACTCTTGGATTGAGCCTTCTTCAGATGTAAAAGAAATGTAGAATTATAGTGTATTTGTGTGTTGCAAATAAATGTAGTCAAAAAATTAAGAACTACACGATTCGACTAACCTACAACAATTGGCAGTCGTTGTCAGTTAGTAAAATCGTGTAGTTTTTAATTTTTTGACTCTGTTTATTTCTTATTAATGTTTTACTTCTTAAATTTGTGACTAATTCTCTTTTGATCATCATCGATGACACGATTTGACTTATATTCAACTCTCACCACGATAAATGACTAATTTATTCTATCATGCTTTTCATCATCATTAAATATTTTTTAAATATTGTGACAAACACATCATGAGTACTGTTTCGATTATCAATTCTGCCAACATTCGATTTATCAATCTTCTATCAGCGAGTTTGTTTTCTCGGAGAGTCACTCATTTAACATCGCAATACACAAATACATTATAATTTTAGCATCACTACGATATAAAGGTTTCTTTTACATCTGATTGTGAGAAAGGCTCAATTCAAGAGCTGAAACATGTTATATACGCAATCTGAATTGTTTTAATTATATTTCTAACTTTTTTAATGTATTGATTTCGTAATTATATTTAGCAATGATTCTCGAGTTCGTCTTATTTATTGTTAGATCCATATAGATACACATACATGTAAAATAATATTTCTGATGTCAATCTAATTGTAAAATGTAGTTTATTAAATCTTTAACAATTTCAGATAGAATCTCTTTGTTCTAATTGTACTTTTTCATTTGTTTTTTTTACCATAACTTCCTCCTTCAGTTGTCCAAGTGGCGCTTGCAAGTCATTGATGGCTTTGTCTAGTCCAATTAAATTGCTGGACAGATTTACGAAATCTGTATAATCCCTGTTAATGAGGTCAATCATAGCCGATCTCAGTAATTTCAAGTACATTCCAAGATCATCCCGCATCGTCTCCAGTTTGCCATTCTTCCTGTGATCTTGCAGAAAAGTGTCGATATCGAAATTCTCCTACGACGTCAAATATAAACATATAACGGAAGAAAATATTAAATTTATATTTCTTAAATATTGTAAACGTGGCAATAAGAAAACGTACGAACCTGTACGAAATCGAGTTCGGAGAAACACAAATCCTTAGGAGCTTTTGGCAATGTTATATTGTTGTTAGACATAATTATATTTACATCCTACTCTCGCTTGAGGATTATTTGGCAACTGTCATCTCAGAAGGACTACAATTACTCTCGATATTAAAAATTTTACTAACACTGATCGCTAATCCCCATATTATGACGTGACACGAGTCACGAACAGGTCCGTCTCACTCAAGCTCTATAAACCGACTTTTTTACCGACATGTATTTATGCATCCATGCATTTAGTTCATTTACAACTGGAAAATATATTATAGAGGCGCTACTAACGCTGGTACGCCTAGAGACACCAGCACGATGTTTGTCGCGCGCGACACGCGATATCCAATGAGCGTCTAGCTTTAGAATGAGAACATCGGTAAAGTTGTACGCTTATTGGATATCGCGCTGGTGTGCAGCCGGCATTACTTTACTGAACCGCGTACCGTGCTGCATGTAAAATCACCCTAAGTTTCTCGTGTGTGTTCAATTTTTGTATTTTTGGGTAAACAAATAATGTTCTAACCTGCGGAGGAAAGTAAGATACAAATTAATTACTATCTTGGGATTGGATTGTCTTTAAAATCGTGTTTGTTTACTAAAGACATTTATCCATATTTGTAGGATTGTAAGTGAGAATCTAAGACAAAGATGAGCATGGAGGATGATTGGGATGTGGAGCAACATAAAGTGGAATATGAGTCTGACGAGCACTGGGAGTTACGGCGTAAATTTTTGCTGACCCACAAAGATAAGTTTCCTGAAGATGTGCTCGTCTGTTTAGCTCAAGTATTCGTCAATGTCGAACTATTAGGATGCAGGTATAATGATATGTAATAGATTAACCTAACTGAACAATACTAGACTGAGTATGTAACAGATGCATGTTACTTTTATGCTTTTACATTTATCAGAGTACTTATATCAATGAATGATGGAACAGTCATATACTGTATGATACAACATTACACAATATCAACTTGTAGCTGAAATATTGCTTAGGTTTTTTATTTCACCTCTAGGGCTATGTTCAGATTCCTACCAGAGTGCCACCCAAGTATTCTTCTATCCTTATTGTTTACCAAATGTTAAACAAGGATAAATGACATCCTGGAAGCACTCAAGTAGGAATCTGAACACACCCAAGAATAAAATAAAAGATATATATATATATATATATTATACACACAGGATATCTGATCATTATAAAACTTATATAGAGGTAGAATGGATTAAACTCATTGTCAGTTAAAAAGTCCTCTATCATTTTGTATTTTTCGTATCAGTTAATGAATTATCAATTGATGAAAATAATCAAATTTGCCCAGCCTACTGCCAAATGCAAGCGAGCAGCGAGATAAGACTGTCCAGAGAGACGCATGTTCTTAGTCACTAGGTACATTAATATCAATGCCGCTTGTTAACAATGCCTAGAATTTGATTATTTTCATCAATTAATAATTCTTTAACTAATGCGAAAAATGCAAAATGATAGAAGAGGACTTTTCAACTGAGTTTAATCCAGTCTGCCTCTATGCGAGAGTTTTATAATTAATCATCAGACGCCCTATATATTTGTATAAATTCTTTGCAGATATCCACAAGAAACGATGAATTTAGTTAAAGAATTATCGCAAGATGTTGCGGCTGAATATAGAGAAAAACAAAAAAAAAAGTTACAAAGAACATTTGTGGCAGCATCAGAGGCAGCTAGTTCTAAGGTGAAAGGTATAAAAAAAAATTGTGAGTTGTAACTTATTTTTTTGTTTTTTTATATTTTATTATGTACAATTTCTGTCTCTTATTAAATATGGCATGTAATAAAATAGCATGTTACTCGTCATCACTGGATCATTATATTGACATTATGTTTGAATAGGATGTACTGCTAAAACATCTACTGTCACAGAAGAATCTATACCGAATATGCCTAATACTATATCAAGTACAACTAATCATACTGATCAATCTCATAAAAAGCGTTCTAAAAAAAATAAAAAGCTCAAAATTGAGAAGAAATCACTTCCTAATGTTACAAAAGAACCTATATCCAGTACAATGAATTACAACTACCAATCGTGCGAAAAACCTGATATCGAAGAGAAACTGTCTAAAAGAATAAAAACAGAAGAAAATATCTCGTTTAAAAATCAAAATCATCCATATAAAGACATTGTTCTGTGGAAAAAGTCAGATAATGATAATGCGGTAAATATACTAGAAATGTCAGCTGCAGTATCTGGTATCGCCATGAATTGGAAGTACTGTAGGACAGAAAAAGGCTGGTGAGTGTATTTTTGTATTACAGTAAGAGCAAATTGCTTTATATTTGTATATACATGTATGTACATGACACACATGTTTATATATATATATATATATATATATATAT
>NW_017276598.1:35110-55819 GCF_001594065.2 Cyphomyrmex costatus | reverse complement strand
GCATGTCGCGTATGTATGGTATATGTATATGCATGTATGTTATATAAATCTAATATTCATAAATACAGTTTTATTCATAGATACAACAGTTGCAAAAATGAGATATTTTTCATTATAACTTTTCAGGGAATGCTCTCTTAATTTTGACTTACAGAAATTAAGTTGTAGCACTGATACCAATAAGAAAGTAGCCAGACAAAAAGCAGCCGCTGTTGCATTAGAAAAATTACAAAAACACTGCTATACAGTTAAGGTAAAGGAAATGTTTTTCATGAATCTTTGCATGAAAGAAAGAGAAAAAAAGAGAGAAAAATATAGTTTTTGTATCTTTTTTTTTAAAATTATTTTTATATATTCTGTAAAATTTTTTCAGGTTAAAAAAGACATATGTGCAAAAGTAACCGTAACGACAGAAGAACTAATGTCTCAGGAATCTCTCTCCAATGATGATTTGAAAGTATCTAATTGCATTGGGAAAAATATGATGAAAATGATGGGCTGGACTGGCGGTGGTCTTGGAAAATCCGAACAGGGTATTGTGGACCCCATGTGTGTCATGTAAGTAATATAGTAAGAAACGATATGTCCCTTTTTCAAAATAATCTTATTCCCTCTCTTTCTTCTGCTTATAAATCTTTTTATTTTTAGGGTTAAAACGCAAATAAATCGAGAAGGTCTTGGCTTGAAAAAAAATTCTTATACGGAGAATGAAATAAAAATCAAATGTCGAAAATTATTTAAAGAGCTCTTACAAATGGATACTTATTCGGGAAACGACATTGTGTTTTTGGATTTTCCTAAAGAAGATAGAGTCGTGATTCATCAGTATGTGTCGCTGATAAGTTACATGACATTTGTAAGAAATACTGCTCTGAAGGTAATAATGCTTCTTTTAGAATTGCACGAACAATGGGTCTTAAATCACGTAGTCAAGGTAAGGATTCACGAAAACTGATAGTCTCAAGTAAAGTCAATATATGGAGTTTGGTCAGAGAATTAAACAATCTTGGTGGAGTTACCGAAAAGTACGAATTGGTGAAACCGACTGATAAAGAATTCATTTCATTACCAACTTCTACTTGTATATAAAAAATGAAGATATTATATATGTATATTTAAAGTATTTAAACGATATCATCTGTGACATTGATGTAGTAGCATAAAAAGGATTATATGAAAATAAATAAATAACTTTTTTCAGAAGTCTTTCCGTAATATTTTATTGTTTAAACGATCCAAAAAACAAGCTGTTTGAAGTAATATCACGACGCTCAATATTTTTCTAGCACGCAATCCGAAATAGCGAGATTCGTTCAATCCTTGTTCCTAACGGACGTTGTATTTTTACCGAATGAAAAGCCATATGTTGTAGATCAAAATATCGCATCACGTCGCCAGTAAAACAGCGCAAACAAATGCAAGGGGTGAGACAGTAAAAAGCAATTTTCTGAAATCGTGATTATGCAGGCAGGATCTATAGATTCGTAATTAATTGCGTTGTTCATCGAGCAATTGCAATGCTCACGCTCGCATACACGATTAACGGGTGAAATCGTGCTACATTATACATAATTCGAGGCATTAGTAATTAAAACTAAAAAGAAGCGTTCTCACTTAACGATTATAATTGTTGCGACAAAATCATTCTCAAAAGCGCCTGGCGTTCAATCGAATAGAGGAATACAAAAAATCTGAAAAAGCAGATGGTTACTTACAGCAGTATGTCGCAAGTTGCCGTGTAACTTGACGTATAATAAGAGACTTTGGCAGTACAACAATCAGAAGTCGAAAGGTAACATATACAGATAATACGACGGTGCGTGATATTTTAATACATTATCACATCGTTGAAATCTCTGATAATTAAAGTGGTCAATATCTTCTTTTTTTCTTTTTCTACATGTAGGTCGTGTATATGCATATATATGCGTGCGTACCATCAGTTTGAAATGACAAGGTTGAAGATTACATGCGTCTCTCCTATATAATCACTTCGATTTATTGATTTACTTAACGTCTACTTAGCGATGTATACATACGCATATTACAACAACAATATAACACCATGTAAATGGGCAACGAGAGCAACAAAACAACGCGTATACATAAACGTGTATATAGAAGAAAAGCAAAAAGCACCTTCGTTAATCAATTAATTGATCATGCTATCGCGCGCATAATATAGATGAAATATTTTTATAAGAGCTCTGGCACAGTATCCATTTGCGTAGATTTAAATATTTATGAAATTTGAAACAGAGAAAACGTCTCCATTAAATACGTAGATTCTGTTATAACTCAATTATTGCATATTTTTTCTCTTTCGATAAATCTCACAAGGTATAAAGGGTTTGTTGGACTAGAAATTGAATTTGAATATAACGCGAAATATTCAGATTGCTGCTGAATTTGGTGCTATTAAAAGACGCGTGTGAAAACATTTCATTGTTTAATTAAAAGTTATTGTTTAATATAAGGTATTGTTATTATAATTCTGTTTTGCTACGCTACGCAATTTTAAAACCGATTAATTTCCATATGCAAAAATGATGACGTGGTGTAATTTCCCTCGATCTTGCGACACGTCGTTTTCAATCTGATCATTTACATTCAGCGCCGAGTCCTTTTGTTACCCTTTGTCATAATAATGTCAAAGGGCATTGATAAGACACTGAGCGACCATTCGTTATCGAAACTGTGGACGGATCGACAATTTTTCCGAAACCCCCCAGGCTGCGTCGCTGTCTAAATTTTAAATCAGGATTAATCAAGATCGCAAATTTGTAAAAGTCTAGTAGGAATAAGAGTAAATGCATTTTAAAATAGTTATAAACTTTAATGTGTCATGAGATGTAATAAATCATAAAATATATAATTTATTTTTATATATTTTTAATAAAAATATCGCTAATCTAATTCAATCAAGAAGTATTGATATTATTTATTTGAACATCGATCGAATATAATAAAACAGTGAGAGAATATCAAATTGATACACAAACCAACTTCGCCCATACTTCGTGGCTAAATAATATCTGCAACAAGTGTAAATTATAATAAGGAAACATACAAAGGGAAAAGAAGGGAGGGCGGGAGATAGAGAGGAGGAAAATATAATCTCTTATCATTCCAAGATAATGGGTAACGCGTCTTCGTGGCATACATATGTATATATATCGGATACCGGTGGAACTCCGGTCTGCCGCTTTCGGGGGAAATAGATTTGACCTTATGACTTACGACTCGAAATTGGGGCCAAAGAGTCAAGGCACGCGACGGAGAGGCGGAGATAGATAGAGAGAGATGTCGCGGCGCGCCATGACCCCTCGGTCTGATGCCCCGTTGTTCACTAAAACACACAAGTTCCCTCGGATTTTGCCCTCGGTCCAGGCCCTACTTTGGACCGTAATTGACATCTGGAGGGAATATTAAACTTTTTTTCTTCTTTATATACCAAAATATTATCTACCATCTGATAAAAGAGTGATTTCTCTGTTGATATGTATTCGCTATGTATATATGTATAATATTTATATATCTCTAGATTCGCTTACGTTAAATTAATTAGAAGATATGTCTCAATGCATCGTTTAATTTTCGATTAAAAGATACGCTTAGTAAATAGATACGTCGTTATTTATCCCGAAAGGGATGCATTATTCTCTCGAGGTAAAAAAAAAAAGAGATCTCGCCAAACTCGCGCCCGTCCACGATTTCTAGATTGTCGCAAATAGCACAATTTATACACACACATATATAATGTATTTTATGCATGTGTATATAAATGTGTATATATATATAGAAATTTTTAATGTGTTAATTTTCTCTCTTCAAAGTAAAAGGAAAACGCGACGGGAAACATTATATACCTCGAGAGAATATCATACTTATTATTATATATATATATATATATAATTTTTTTAAATATAACTTACTGATATGTATGTGTACTGATATGTATCGTGTTGCCGTAATGAAAATATCATACGCTAGCATTATATATATCTTATATTTTGCTTTCTTTTCTTAATAAGTAAAACGCGCGTCATACCCTGAAAAAACGCGACGCGATGCTCCGTTTCCTCATCATTTTTTTTGTACCCATTTCTTTTAAAAACGCGTGCAACATCATCGCATTGTATATTACGACTGCATGACGTTCACGAGCGCACCGACAGAAATTACCTGATCTTTTTAACATGAAAGACGACGGTATCTCCACCGCATATTGTAACGTTAAACAAGACTGCTTCATCTTACGTCCACATCCATCAATGACATCTTGATCAAAATAGAATTACAACTTGATGCATGGGTGCGGTGAAAATACCGAAGACTTTCTCGGCACGGAATTTGCTATTTTTATTTTTCCTTTCCTTTTTGTTTTTCGCTCGTCGCGGTGTCGCATCGCGAAACATTTTTTTATGCAAAAAGGAGCAACCACGGTGACGAAGCTAAAATTATAAAAAAAACCATACGTGAGAATTGATGTAAAATGTTTTATACTGTTCCAGCAGTAAAATCGCTCATCCGAATAAAAGTTTTATCGTCTCTCCCTATCATCAGTATATGTATAAGATTACTACGTAATTGCAATAAAAACTACGCAGCATCGAATATTAAGCTTAAAAGGATATCCTGCGGAAGTAATTGAGAACAAACGTTACATACATGGTTCTTTTACGCAGAAATAATAAAGAGTAATGTAGATCCCCGCCTTCGACTTTAACTATTAAAGCACAGGTCCAATAGTTGTGCATCCGCGAGAGATAAGTTGCTTCTTGAAGAGAGTAAATTTTACGGCATTGCGTTTAATAAGAATTACATTATCGGCTTCTTCCGCACGACCTTTCCACGAAGTAACGTGATTTTGATTAAAAACCATCCCTTGCCACGTGCTTGAGCGTAATTACTTTCTGAGAGTTTCCTCCCACGAAGTGTGAAGTTCGAACTTTCTGAGATCCTATAATAAATCTCATTGAGACTCTTACTAAGTTTAAGAATTTTAATTTGTTAAGTAGATATTTTATCTCAATTACAATCTCATAACACTTCAATCACGATCTCAAATATTTCAATTCTTCGAGTAGAGATTTAATCATAATAAATTTCTCACGAAAGTAACTCGCGTGGTTTAAGTAAGTTTTTGATGCACAACTGTTGGACCATTATATCACTGCCGATCGCGAACGATTGTCATCAATGTTTCATCACTTATGCAGTACCGTGTACGTGCTCGCATATTTAAAGATACGTTACATCGAAGAAAGCCAAGACACGCACAACAGTGTACTTAGAATGAGAGAACCCTAACAAAAGGTTCAGCAAAGTAGCTATAATATACATGAGGAAGCTCAATTTTAGAAATAGGTCGGACAAAAGCTCATTACTTGTTCGAGAAGAGGATGCGCTTCGACGCGTAACTAGGAGAATGAGAGAAAACGTAAAAGATTCGATTAAATCGTAGCCTGATGAAATCTCTTCTTAGAGTCCTTCATGTAATTTTTCAGAATTTTTCAGAATTTCATATGTATTTTAGTAACTTTTTAGAAAATTTGTTAAAGTAATACGATTGAAACACTTTATCAGAAGTTATACTGACAAGACAATTTTTTCTAGAATTCTTCATGCATATGAAGTTACTTAAATATTCTAAAAAGTTCATCATTTTATAGTTTCTTAAGAAAACTTATAAAATATGAAAAAGTTTAAAGTATTTTCTCAGAAATCTTCATAAATTTAAAATATGATAAATTCTTAAAAATATTTCCTTTATAATCATGAAAATCCGATTACGTTATTTAGGATCAATAATTGTGAAGCTTATCGAAAGTAAAATAGTAACATATTATAAGATATTTAAAAAATTAAAATATAATATTAGATCGTCAGTCATTTGATTGTTTTTTTTAACGAGGATTTTAAATTTAAATCGAGGCATAATTAAATTTTCCGAGTACATAAATTATATCAATCACGTACTGATTATTGCACTCTTCTCCGAGCGAATCAACGATATGCTTGACACGCGTAATGAAATTATCCAATGATAGAGTTACGAGATACACAAAATGAAAATCCGTCTGATTGTTCGTCGTACAGAAGATTCGAAATTCGCACCCTATTCGAGTCTCGATGATCATCTCGGTGCTCGTGATCGCGCTCGGCACGTTGAAGCGAGAGCAAGAGATTCGAAAAGGATAAGAAAGGAAAGAAAAGTGACAGGCTACATCCTGCGCGTAAGAACTCGCGACGAAGGAAAGATAGAAGTATTCGCGGAAAGGATAATTTAGGCTTTATCAAACGAAGGGTCTGCTGGTGCAACGACGGTGACGCGACACCGGCGGTGATGCGACGACGACGACGGCGACGACGACGACGACGATGACGACGACGACAGTTCCTCGTCGACGACGACGACGACGGCGACGACGGTGACGGTTCGGCGACGAGTGTGATCGTTCAATCGAGGAAGCCCGTCTTAACGAGTTTCTCGAGGAAGAACTTGACGTCGCCCAGCTCGGAGTCCTTGATACCGATAGACTTCAGCATCCCCAGATCGCCGTTCTCCACCGCCATGAAAACTGAGCGCAGGTGCTCGAGATCCGAGCGCATCAGGTGCAGCGCTGCGCCGAAGTCCTCGATCGTCTGCGATTCTGACGGCCGAAATAGATAGTCAGGGACTAAGTCGTGAGATCAAATCTTTCGAGGATATAGAGTGATGATGAACAAGATAAATGCTTGTTGAATCGATATTTTTTAAATAAAGTTAGATTAAAATACTTGCGATTTCGTTCTGTATAACGCGGTAATATATTGCTGCTTTTAATAAATTTCCGATATACGTGGAAAAGATTTCACAGTGATATCGGAGAAGTCGAACAGTCCGATCAGGTTTTATTTGGCGTCGCCTTCAGTAGCGCAAAGTGTCGTATATATAATTTCGAGGAACTTACCGGACAGCGCGATGGCCACTTTTTCCACACCACCGAGAGGTTTCAACGTATCGCGTGCTTTGGTTCCGAACAACTTCTCCAAGTAATTGGGACCGTGGCTGGCTAGCAGAGACTGCAGAAAACTCGCAGTTTCCTCTACGGGCGGTCGTTTGGCTGTAACAACAAAAAATTCCATAAAAATTATTTTTAATTTTAATTTATAGCGACATCACTGTAAAATAAAACGACATAAATGCAAAATGCATAATGACCCACTACGCTAGAAATCAATAGCACCGTGCTAAATATCACTTAAAATACTTAAATAAATTGGAAATTCTATCGATTTATTATAATTTATACGTATATATGATATATATATACAGTGTTGTGCAAGGTACTCTATTTTCAATACCTAGGTACAGGTACAGGTACTCTAGAAAAAATGTACCGAGGTACAGGTACAGGTACTAAAAAAATAATATACCTAGGTACAGGTACAGGTATTTTAAATGTACCTTAAAAGTATCTTATAGGTACTTTTATTTTTAACATGAAAGCTCAGGATAAATTGCATTTTGACGACAAAATGCAATTTCGACAGCTTATTTGTTAAATATGATCTATATATTTCATGTATCTGCACGTAATATTTAATTATTAAGTTATTATACATATATCTTATCTATACATACATAAATATTCTATGCAAGTTTAATTTATAAAACCATTTTAATTTTATCAGAATTGACATGTACATATTGACATATGATACATGAATGTAACAAGATACACATTTACTTATTATAAAAATGTGACATTTTAGTACCCCGCTATTATTAAAATGTTACTTATTAACACAGTATCTGAATGTGTAAATAAATTTATTAGAATGATAACATTTAAAAAATCATAAACATTTAGACTTTCATTCTAATTTAGATCATTCTAATAAATTTACACACTCAAATCTTGTATGATGAAGTTTTCAGTTAAGCAATTGTGAATTTGAAAAATAACTGAAGTGTACCTAAATATATAGGTACCGGTACACAAGAAATGATACCTAGGTATAGGTATAGGTACCAGAAAAAAAAAGTACTCGGTACAGTTCCTAGGTACGCAAATTTGTACCTAGTTACAGTACCTAGGTACTTGTACCTAGTTACAGTACCTATAGGTACTTGTACCTAGGTACTGCACAACACTGTATGTATATATATATATATATATATATATATATATAAATCATATGTTAAAAGTAAAATATATTAAAAATGAGAACATACGTTTCACGCACTCAGTGAATCAGTTTGTTTACCACAGTTAGAACGTAATTAATAATGCCAAGTGAGTCGCACTGCTGATTAGATATTAATTAATGAATTCAGAATTAAGCTCACCTGCGGTACACAATCTTGAGTCCTCGTCGTATCCGTCCTGACAGTCCGGTGCTCCGTCGCAGAGATACTGTATCGAGATGCAAATACCGTCGCCCGGACACTTAAACGGTTCATATGGATGGCAAGCCTCTGAAACGCACGTAATAAATTTTGAACGAGCGAGAAAAGTAATTGGAGAAAATAAAGTAAATTAGAGAATCGTAAAATTCTCACAAAAGTATTATTAAGCACTGAGATCTGAATATAGTTTTCTTCGCTTATTATTTGTATTAAAGTATCGTTTCTCGATTTTCATTTAATATTGAGAAGAATAATAATTAATCAGAGGAAAGTAATCTGAGAAAAGTAATTTGAGGAAAGTAATGTGAAAAAAGAACGTGTCTGCTGTTTCCAAATAATCAGAAACGTGTATATACATGCACTCAATCTTATTCTGTGGAAATGGAAATTCGGGAAAGTCGATTATACGTTCGTAGGTGGGACGGTCGCGAGTCACCGGATGATTAAATTACAATGATAACGTATTAAAGTGAGAGATCTGAAACGGAATTAATAAACACGACGCGAGTAATGCGACAGCACGCTTCGTGCGAGAGGCTTTCGGAATAATTGAGCAAACACGCGATCGTATTGCTCACGCTATACAATAGCAGGCGCGCATAGTTAATAGTTCTGAAAAATCAATTAATCAAAACGCTTAATCTGATAGAACTGCAGGAACAATCGTAAACGCGTATTGATTGTTTGCACTTTAAAGCTCGTAAAATTTTCTCCTCGTCAAAGTTTTTCCTCGCAATTCAGAAACAAACCCTATAAAGTCTTTCTATACAAGACATTCTAAGTAAATATTGTGTCAGATTTCATAAAAGTCAGTTGAAATTTTCATGTGTAGACTCTATTAAAAAAAAAAAAGAGTGAAATTGTTATGTATTGAGCCTTTTAAAAGAAGAAATTTTCCTGGATCAGGAAAAGGCTCAATACAATTTCATTTCCTTATAACATCTGTTTGAGGATTTCCGATTCTCAGGAGATCAGATATCGACGTTCTGTTTGTTATATAGAGAAGTTCCACGCTAAAAGCTGTATTTCTGTATCCTTAACGATCTCTCGGAGGAAACGTTTTGTAACACTTTATTCACACGCTCCTCTAAAACGAGGAAAACATCAACAATTTAATGTCCATGAAAATTTTATCCGGTAAAAAACCATCCTCGTGTATGACACCGCAAAACGGAAAATGTATGGTGCAGGCGGTTCTACTTGGCGATCGATTGTGTAATATTGTGCCACATTCGTTATACGATCGCCCACGTTCATTTCGCACGTAAACGTAATTTGTACCGCAAACACAGAACACCGTGTCCACAAAGCATGATCCTATGACAGTCAATTTTGACCGCATTAAGAGTTCGATGCGTTATACGTATATATATGGAAAACTATATCGAACCGCATCGCACCGGTGCGGCGCGGCGGTGACCCCGGCCATCAGCGTTATTAAATTATTACACACATACGTCACAGTTCTCTTTCTCATCCGCGTGTTTAGACAGGGCGTTTACGTGGGTTTCGCAGGTAAACATTTCACCAACGAGAAACCTACCGGGGTATCGTATCCGGATCGCGTCATATCAAGAATTGCATCAAGTTTAAACCGGGGCCGCGGAACATTATTAAATTGCTGCACGAGCGCGAACGTCGCAATTATTCATCACATGTTTAGATAAGACTCCCACGCATTCGTGGGCGTTTCTCATCAGCGACATTACAAATATTTTACCGATCGACGTCGCGAGCGATGATTCCCCGGAGAGTTAGCCGCTATCCCCGCGGGACCGCGACCTCAATGCATTCCGAATGAAATATCATCGTGGAGGGAATATTAAGAACAAGATTACGCGCCCATTTGCAGATGGGAGATACTCAGGTGTAATGAATTTTAAATACGAGCATTTCAATCGGTAACTACCACTTTGGACTGCTATTCTCCGCACGCTACGGAGTTCTGTCTGTGTAGGATACGAGTTACAAACAGTTAAAAGCGAGCTTAAATCTACTCGAAGAGAAAGTTTCTACAAACTGCATTTCGCCGATGACCGAAAGATGGAAAATAAATAGAAATTTATCGACTAACGACTTATTTCTGAAAGCAACTGCTTCATTAAATGTTCTATCGTTCGACTGTATCATCTCTCATAAATAGAAATTTATCAAATAACGACTTATTTCTAAAAGCAACTGCTTCATTAAATGTCTATCGTTCAACTGTATCATCTCTCACTTGACCTCTTACTCATTTCTTATTTTGGTTGGAATCCGCGGAAAAAATATAACTTATTTCTCGACGTTACTTTGGAAATGCATATTAAGATAACAAATAAAATAGCAAAAATTCTGCCATTTTAGAAAGAAAAATAATTAAATAAAGAAATAAGGAGATAAAACTGGGAGAGTATTGGATATAATATTTTTTTATATTAAAGCATCGTGAGAAAGAGACGGAAGTTACACAGTGCTCGAGAGAATCTGAATTTTATTCCATTTGACGTAACTTTGCGGTATCATTATCTTTTTTTCTTTTAGAACAAATAGGATTTATGCAATAGATAATTATGAAAAACAGAGAGCTCTTGGTTGAAACAAGGGATATTGGATATGATATTTTTAGTATCAGAGCACAATGAAAAATGGAAGAATTGTAAAGTGGGTCTAAACTTTTTTAGTTGACGCAACTTTGCAATATCATTACTCAGTTAAAAAAAAAATAAGTTTATGCAATATATAGATGATTATGAGACACAGGGGAGTTCGAGTGAGACAGGGGATATTGGATAGAATATTTTTAGTATCGAAGCACGGTGAAAGATGGAAGAATTATAAAGTGGGTCTAAATTTTATTAGTTTGCGCAACTTTGTAATATCATTACTTTTTCTTAGGAAAAATAAATTTATGCAGTAGACAATTACGAGAACCGGGTAACTGGGCGGTGAGACAGCGAATATTAGACACGATAGTTTTAATATCAAAATGTATATATAAGGTGAGAGATAGAAAATAAAATGCGTTTAAAGATTATTATAGTTAGTGTAACTTTGCAGTATCGCATTACTTTTGTTTAGAAAACATAGATTTACGCAATAATGAATTATAAGAAACGGAGGCGTAGGGTATAAGATAGGGGATGCAACGACCGCATGTGAAACCCGCTTCGCGACAGCCTGACCCTGAATAGCCGCGAGGTGAGTAAAAACGCGTGTTTCTAAATGTCATCGGCTATATGCGACTCGGTACGCGTTAAGTATGCGCGTTATTGACCGAGAGCGAACGTACTTACACGTAACTAACCAGAGTACACACTCACCATATGACCGAGTTTCAACGAAACATCTCCGTCGTAATTCTCTGGATTCGTTAATTTTAATGAATGTTCATCAGAAAGAACATGATGATGCAAAAGGCGACGGTATTGAAAGCTTCCTGTCCATTTGCAGTATAACCCTTATAAATGTTCCGCATGAGTTCGTATATAACACGTTTACTTTAGTTTACTTGCTGTAAGCTTAAGTTTATACGTGTAACTATCTCGTATTACGTTACATGCGAAAGAAAAAGTTTTTAATTCTTATCTCTCGAATCAACGATTATATTCTTTAGTTAATTTCAAATAGATTTTATTGATAAATTTGTCACTTATAATTTAATTATATAGATAATAATTGGAATAGATAAATATATGAAGCTGTAAGAAATGTTATAAAAATGCAATGAATAATTTCTCAAAACATTCTCATAAAGTCAACATCAAAGTATAAGTCGTGGAATTATACGTATTACGTACATAGATGACGGTGGAAGTGAAACAGCTTATATGTATTTATATGCGAAATAAGGATTATGTATGCAAATTCGTTCGTAAGTTCCATGTAAAGCTAATTTGTTTAATTAATACGTCTGCAGTAAGCTTTTCTAATTAAAATTTCGCAATCATGTGAACATAAATTAGTTTCTCGAGCTCTTATAGTTTCAATCGGTTGCAGTAGTTAAAATTACGTTTGGACAGACGGTATAATATGCTCGGATAACCTTTTCAAATGTTTACATATATTATTTAATACATCCTCTAGGAACAGCTGACATTAATATCGCATTAAATATATAAATACACGTTTATCATAAACAATTAAACTTGTCATCCAACTGCTACAATTTTATAAACATTAGATTGTTTGCATTCGTATATGAAAAAAATATGAAAGCACATAAAGTGTAGTAAATTGTGAAATGTATTGCGATAAAATGTTCCATATGTAATATAATTTATTTTAAATTACACAATGTTCAAGCAAAAAATAAACTGGTACGAACAAAACTACAAACAACTATAAATATTTGATAAATGTTAGTAATAGTTGATTATCGCTCGTAAATAAATTTATACGTAAGTATGTTGTAAGTGTATTGTAATCAAAACATGAAATTCTATAAACCATTGCGAATAAATCGATTAAATAAATGTTGAAGAAACAATTTATGCAAAATACAGAATGTAAAAAACTATTATTGTGATACAAATTTTGTAAATATTATATACAAATATGGAATAAAAAACGTTTTTACGTATGTAAAAAATACACATTTCATTATCACTTGAATAATATTTAACAATTTATAAAATCATTCCGGATGAAAGTTTCATTAAAATTGTGTGTAATATTCTTACAATTAATAAATTTATGTTTCTATTAATTTAATTTTATCGTTATAATTAAAGACTTACATTTAATTGTATTGACTCTTATTTATATGTTATCTTGTTTTATATTTTGTAATATTCTTACAATACACCATTATGTGTGCAATTCTCAAGATTTTCTCCAAAAGAACTTTAGAATAATTTTACTTTTACGCGTTTTCTTCCGTGCGATCGGCTCACGATGGCGCGCCAAAGACTCGTGGTCTCGTTGACAGTTCAGCTTTTTCGAAGGTGTGTTGCTAAATTTTCATCGTTTCCTAATAGGGGATCTACAATAGAGGTCATAGGGTCTTAAGTCGCAGAAAATTGACCAATCATAGTCGATTATTCTTCTCATATTCGATACTGTGATTGGTAAATTTTCTACGACTTAAAACCCTACGACCGCTGAGTTTTTTTTGTATCTTATAGATCCCGCGTAATTCTATCGTGTCGAGATCTCCCGTTGTCGACTTACCCGAACGTTTCGTGTTGAAATGACCGTAGAAGCGGCTGAGGTCGATCGCCATGACAGCGCGCGGAAAGGCGGCGCAGGCCGTCAGGGCGATGCCAAGTGCAACCGCACCGTTGCAGAATCTTCGTACCATTCTTGCCTCGCGAATGCGTAACTTTACTAGTTGCAGACAGGCGCTTCTTCTTTTTTGCTCTGTTTCTGTACGACGACTGTGATCTGTTCGAATTCCCTCTTCCTCTCTCCGTCTCTTTCACTTCTTGCGCTGGGAGGACTTTTTTTCTCCCTGAGGAATCCTCGATTCCTTCTCGCGAGTGAGGTATCGTCGCCCTCGCGAGAATCACCTAACTCGCTCGCCCGCTGGTATCTGATGCGTCACCAAGGTGTTCGAGTAACTCCTCGGGGTGGCTCGCGCAAGGTCCCTCGCCCCGAGAGCACTCCGCTGTCTCCGCTTCGGCTGCGCTGCGTCTGTATGCGTAGGTGCGAATATTAACGGCGCGGCGCGGCGAGGTCGCTCTCACCACCCACCACGTTCGCCCTTTCTCGGAATCTTTCTGGTCTCTCGCTCCCTCAGACCGCTCTCTTACCACCTCCTTTTTCCACTTATGTAAGAAAAAGAACCCCGCTGGACGCGTGACGATGCACAGCCACACTGCGAATTGCGAACACACCTGCGCCACGCGATCTCACCTGCGGCCGGCTCGTGTTGGTGGTTGGGGAAGGAAAGGGGGAGGACGAAGTGGACGCGTGGGAGACCGGTCGACCAATCGACCGTTGGGTTACGCTGGATACGGCCAATCGGAAAACGTAAGATCACAGGTCTACTCTGGAACACCCACGCTTGCCGTTGCGTTCAGTCGCATCGATTTCAACCCCTTGTCGTCCAGTGGCGTAAGCGAGGGGTTGTTAACGCAAATGGACTCATTCAACTATAATGCATCGAAATCATATTTTTATTGTTTCTCACCGTAGATACCTTTTTCCATTGTATTCAATTTTTACACGATCGCTATTCTGGCATTTTTTCCTTTCTTTGTTTTCTTCGCACCAAGTATGTTCTTTCTTTATTACGCCCTGCTCCCAGCTTACTGTTACGCTCCTGTTCTTCTCAATAGATAACTTTCGCTTGTGTTACAAGACACTTTAAGCGCCCGCGATAATATGTCGACATTTAATAATTTTGTGACGAATTAGCTGGTATCTAATTGCTGTAATTACTTGACGCTCTCGAGTCGTGCACAATTGCTTCTCAAACGACGCGTGGTACTTTGGCTGTAAATCTTCAAACAATATAACGAGATTGATAAACAATAATTATCACGTAAAATACATGTCGAGTACTGTTTACCGCAATATAGAACATTGCATTATCGATTATTTTACTTTCAATCGCAAAGAATGAACGCCTAGAATTTGTGTACATTATTTGGCATAACGTTCTAAATGAAGAATAAATGCGTACGTTAGACATGATGATATATTATATTGAATACTGTTATTACGGTATCAATGTTGGTAAGAAACTTCGATAAAAAAAAGGTAATAGATATATATTGTGTCTGATATAAATATAAACGAATGATATATTAGTAAATATGTATAACGAATGATGATAACGTTTGTTATTATACTTGTTTTTAGGAAATTTGTTATTATACTTGTTTTTAGGAAATTTTCTTTCTTTTACGTATAAAATTAAATAAGAAAAAGAAATTTATTCTTTTTAATTTATAGTTTTTAATTTAACTCGATGCCGATTTTATAGAACTTGAAGAAGTTTCTATTTATGAGATCTCTTCCCGGGAAAATGAAATGTGGTTATACATTCGTCGGTTATCCAAGTTATTACGTGGGATTAGCGCATTCTACGCGTACTTTCATTTTATTTCTTATTGCACTTTATTTTCTCTCTTTACGATTCTCTTCTGCAATACTGATATACGCGAAATCCATATACATATTATTAATATTTTTAAAATAACAACTTTTCTTGATATATATTATCATAATAATTCGTAAAAATATCAGTTTTATTCTAGTGGTTAAAATTTATTGATTTAAAAAATTATTTTTATTAAATTTATTTTATATCAGATTAAACGGAAAATAGTACATTGTGTAACGTGTGTGGTAAGTTGTCTATTGCGCAACGCGAGCGCGGGAGCACGAGCGAAGCGAGTGCGCTTCCCCGCGCCGGGCCGCGCTATAGACAATTCTAGCACATGAGTTGCACTAGAGTCCTAGATATCAGAGAAGCGCAACCGATGTTCCGCGTCCTGATTAGCTGACTGTCAGCCAATCATGACATTCATTCAGTGGTATTAAAAATGGCTGACTAATAGACGATTGGTGGATTTCATATTTCGTCTGCAAATGACGCCATTTTTAATACTTTTCTTAGTAACTAGGACTCTAAGTTGCACATAAATTTTTTCCTTACGAGTGCACTGGTTAGTAATATGTTATACAATTATATAAATTCGCACGAGCGAAGCGAGTGTGACTTATGGGGTGGTGCGTGGGGTGCAGGAAGCAGGGGGGGTTTGGGGGAGGCGCAGCCCCCCTCCCCGACTAAGAAATTAAAATATTTCGTATATAAATATTTAACAATACAACCAGATAGCCACTGAAAATTAATTTTTGAATATATAGAAAATATTTTTCGTTACATATTTGCTTTATTTTTGCTTTCTGATATACTTAAGCCCATGGCACATAGAAAAACGTAAGGCCGTAAACGTAATCAGTAAGCGAATTGACTAATCACAGTTGAGAACGTAGCAGCGACTGCTGACGTTCTCAACCGAGATTGGTCAATTCGCTTACTGATTACATTTACGACCTTACGTTTTTCTATGTGCCATGAGCTTTACTGATTTCATCTGAACGTTATTACACGTTGAAGGACACTTACAATCTTGGTAAAATGGCCCCGTTCACAAATTTCTGACTGGGACGATATGGCCAGTATCGAAAAGCTGCCGCCACAGGCAGTAACAAGAGTCAAAAAGAGTTATGAGAACAAAGATGATGATGCAATGCCCGCGAAAAATGGCGCGACCCGAACGAACATTGGGCACCTGCGTCTACGACGCAGGTTAGGTTTCTCCGTGCTGTTATTTGTATGTACCATCGACATATAGTATGGACTGCGCACAGGCTGAAAGATATGACCGGCCCGAAAGAAAGAGATAGCGACCGGTGTGGGTCAAGCTCTGTCTTTTTCTAATAGCTCTGTCTTTTTCTACCGTCTAACGATATCCACTGGGCGGTAATAGAGTCTTAGATATCAGAGAAGCGCAACCGGCTTAAGTTAGTATCGCAAAATTACTAAGAAAAGTATTAAAAATTGCGTCGTTTGCAAACGAAATATGAAATCCACCAATCGTCTATTAGTCAGCCATTTTAATAACACTGAATGAATGTCATGATTGGCTGACAGTCAGCTAATCAGGACGCGGAACATCGATTGCGCTTCTGTGATATCTAGGACTCTAGGCGGTAATAAAAGCAGCCAATAGGAATATTAGAAAGAGCGAGCAATTGACCCACACCGCGTTTCCTCTTTGTCTAATTCACCGGACACTTTTCGAGGGGATTTATGAATGGATCGCGCAGTCCATACCACAGTATAGGCACAGTATAAGTAAGTACAGTAGTTTCACTCCGTGTCGGTACCTTTGATCTATGTGTCCTACAGTCAGCCATGTTGTTGGTTGTGCGAGGCCTTTGTTTTCACTGCACACATCGACACCACAGTGACACACAGTGACACAGTACCCATACGTGACATCGATGCCATGATGAAAGTGGTACGATTCGCGCACCCATAAATTTTGGAGAGTGAAACTACTGTACTTACCTATACTGTGGTATAGGTAGGTACAGTAGGTCCACTCCGACAAAAATGATGCTAATGCATATATGTAATACTACTATATGGCTAGATGAGAGAGAAGTCCATGTCCCAGAACCACGGTGCGGGAATATACTTCTCTCTCTTTCTCAGTGTACTTTGAACGTTGTGCGCATGCGTCGGATTCATCCCCTCCATCAATGATAAATAGAAGGATAAATATACATATATGTGTAAGGAAGAACGAAAAAGTGATTGATTCCGCTTCAGGATATAACCTTGTTACAGTTAACAGAGACAGTTTTGTCGGAATAAATAAATTAATCCTAATTTTATGAAATAAACTTTTTCAAAATTGCCGTTATGTATATAAGAATACAGTGCAATCCCTTACAGAAATTTCATGATAATCAGTGCAAACTAATACCTATTTCATACCTGTGCAAACTAATGTTTTCAGTCGCATTAGGCTTTTTGCCACATAAATAACATATCTTGACCATTTTGCCTGTGTACAGCACACATCTAATAAGCATAACGAGCATAACCTGTTCGCGTCATCTCACTGATCGCACTCTATTTTCCTATTGGCGGATGCGATCAATCCAACGCATGCGCACAACACTCAAAGTAATCTTAGAAAGAGAGGGAAATATATATTCCCGCACCGTGGTTCTGGGACCGCTTCCTCTCACTCCCTCTTATAGGCACTAGCCATATAGTAGTATTACATATATGTGCTAATGGTTGTCCCCATGATGTAAGAAAACAAGGTGTACCATTCCCGAGGATGCGCAGTAGTTCTGCTCTTCAACCAATCAGAGTTCGCCCTCAAATGCTAAGAAGTGACATGGCTTCTTCCACGTGACCGCGTATCATTGCAGCATAGCTGACTAGCTGTCAAACTATATATGTAATAATGAATATTGTGTTTTAATTTAAATATCGTTTGAATATCGTTTATTCATTTAGTTTAGTTTTGTTTAATATCGTTTTTCAATTAAAATATCGTTTGAATATCGTTTATTCATTTAGTTTAGTTTTGTTTAATATCGTTTTTTAATTTAAATATCGTTTATTCATTTAGTTTAGTTTTGTTCAATATATTTTATAAGTAGTTTGCAGAAATGTCAGCGTGCTGTGTAAAATATTGTACTAGTCGTACGTCTGGCAACAAATCGAAAAATGTAAAATATTTTCGATTTCCTAAGGACGAAATTATTCGTCAGCAATGGCTCATTGCCAGTCAACAGACAGAAACAGATATAAAAGTTGATGCGGGTAAAGTTGATATAATTAATTAAACATTCGTTAGTTTGCAATTTGACCACTACTGTATAAAGATATTAAAATAAAATATATATATATTATAATTGTAGCAGTGATATGTAGTAATCATTTCGATAATGATTGTTTCATAACGGAGTGGACAAAACCAAGATTAAAGAATGTAGCAGCCAAAGAAATGCAACGCTTAAAAAAAGATGCTATTCCAACCAAGATGTTAATATTGGAAAAGAAAAGAAAAATGCTTGAGAATAAAGAAAATATAAAAAGGAATAAAGGAAGTAATGTACCGTAAGTATTTCTCTTTAAGATTAAGAACTGGAGTACCAACATACACAGCGAACTTGTTAAATGTATTGAACAAGAGAAGCATTGTTTGCCGCATAAAGAAATTGTGCAACATATGGAAGCAGAAACTGCAGAAAATAAGGAAAATACTAATATTTTCTATTACTATAATATATAGATAATACTAATATTGTAGATAATAACATTGAAGAAGTAAACAATATTACAGAGGAAACTGTGCAACATATGAAAAAAAATATGTGGGTAGTAAATTCTCCACTATTATGTTAATTGTTATACCGGGTGGTCCACTTAAATCCTACATCTTGAATATTTCGTTTATTTTTGACAATACGAAAAAATGTTTCAAATAAAAATGGAACGGTGTCGATGGGGACATGTTTTAGTCACATTGTTTTTTTTCTAAGTGGAGGCGCTAAAAAGATATGAAGGTCACCTCCACTTTTTTAAATGGAATTATGTAATTTTTTTTAGACAACGTGATTCCTCTAATTATTTTGCATATAAAAATATTAAGGTAGAGATATCAAAAAACCAATAGTTTTCGAGATATTTTACACTTTATTTTGGTACATATTGACATAAAATGTTAAATAACTCGTAAACTGTTGACTTTTTGATTATCGTACCTTAATACTTTTGTGAACAGAATAATGAGATAAATCAAATGGTGTAAAGAAAATACATAGTTGCTTTAAAAAAAATATGTATACAAAATGGATATTTTTTTAAATACGCAACTATGTGTTTTCTTTACACCATTTGATTTATCTCATTATTCTGTTCACAAAAGTATTAAGGTACGATAATCAAAAAGTCAACAGTTTACGAGTTATTTAACATTTTATGTCAATATGTAGCAAAATAAAGTGTAAAATATCTCGAAAACTATTGGTTTTTTGATATCTCTACCTTAATACTTTTATATACAAAATAATTAGAGGAATCACGTTGTCTAAAAAAAATTACATAATTCCATTTAAAAAAGTGGAGGTGACCTTCATATCTGTTCAGCGCCTCCACTTAGAAAAAAAACAATGTTTCAAATGTCACCAATGTCTCGGGAACTTTTATTTAGTATCATACAACATCTATATAATATTGACTATATTGTTATCGCTGTAACGTGCGATATGAGTCCAACCAATATAAAAGTATGGAATGAATTACAAATCGGAGCTCATAATAATTCCAATGACAAAAAGAATGCAAACACTGAGAGAAAATGTTTTATTGTGCATCCTTCAAACGACACTCTCAAAATATTTTTTTATACAGATATACCTCATTTAATAAAACTCGCAAGAAATAATTTTATAGTCTACGGATTTAACATAAACGGAATTTCTATTGATAAAACATGCCTTGAAGAATTATTGGTGTTAAATAAAAGCTGGATCTGAAAATATCGCACAAACTGAGCAGAACGCACATTGATGTTAAGGGGACACAGCGGCAAAATGTAAAACTGGCTGTACAAATATTTTCTAATCTGAATGCATTAGCAATAAGATGGTATGGAGAAAACGGTTTTCTGTCTTGTACACATTGGAAACACACCTCTGACGTATTGAAATTAATCAACGATTGGTTTGACATTTTCAACAGTAAATTGAAATATGGAAAATGTGATGAATCGCATGCATATGGCATTAATCTGGAAAAACAAAATGAAATTATCGACAATATGGATAAATTTATAAAGGAAATGCGA
>NW_017276598.1:3533-34093 GCF_001594065.2 Cyphomyrmex costatus | reverse complement strand
AGAGAGAGAGAGAGAGAGAGACCTTATTATTTTTTTTTATATCGCCCTTGACTCTTCATATTGTTTATTTTTATATAACGAGTCCTTATTTCTTTTTCTATTAATTTCTTATTATTTTTCATATTCGGAATTATTTAATAACCATCTTATTATTATATATTTTGAGGTCTAGCAGCGCCAAGTTTTTTGTACTTTTACTTTTTGAAATAAAGTATGTTATATATGTGTCAAGAAAATATATTCCTTTCATAATTGGCGCAATTTAAAAAGATTTCATTTTATTTTGTGAGGCTAACACACTTGGCGCCTTTTTTCCTTTTTTTTAAAAAGGTAATTTTGTTGAGATGGCATTAATCTGGAAAAACAAAATAAAATTATCGACAATATGGAGAAATTTATAAAAGAAATGCGAGTTGGTCATAAAACAAGTATAATGCAATTCCAGAAGGGAATTATGTTGTGCAATAGATCCTTGCAAGAAATGTTTGTTTATATACAACAGAAATATTCATCTGAAGAATTTGAAGTAAATTATATACCCTGCTTAAAAAAATCGATAGAAACGGATAGAATATGAAAAGGAATATCGCTAATTTTAATGTATTACATACGACTTGATACGACTTTGCGTATAAAAGACCGAAATCTTTCCCTGCTTAAAGAAACGGATAGAATACGAAAAGGAATATCGCTAATTTTAATGTATCATATACGACTTTCAGTATAAAAGACCGAAAACTTATAGTATTGTACATGACTCTTCATTTCCGTGATTCTTCGTCTATAGTTTTCTATAGGGTTCGATATGAACATCATCCGACGTTGTATCGTATTATATATGAATATTCAGCTTTATATACGACATTCATGCTTTATATGAATATATACAGAATTTCACATAGATCACTTATAGTTTCCTACCCGCTTTTTCGGATTCGATCCGCGGTATATGATTCTATCATGTTTCCCATATTGATTTCCGAAAGCTTCGTACGGATGTATATGAAAAACCATATATATAGCGTAGAGTCCTAGATATCAGAGAAGCGCAACCGGCTTAAGCGGGGAGCACAGACTTTTGCATAACGCATAAAGCATGTGCATAAGGAATTTCATTGGTCCATTTTCTTATGCATGAGTCAATGGACCAATCAAATTCTTTATGTATATGGTTTATGCGTTATGCAAAAGTCTGTGCTCCCCGCTTTAAGCTGCGATCTCACGGAGATATGCATATCTAGATATTTCCCCCACTCCCATCAGTATAGCTGAAAACAGAGCGCTATCTCGATATCCAGATGTGATATCCGATAGTTCGATTTATCGAACTATGAGATTTACATTGGATACGCGACGACCAGCGAAGATTCAAAATGCAGGATAACAGAGAATCTAGCGAGGTAAATAAATAATAATAATTTTAACCACATTTTTAATAAAATTAATACAAGGAGGGTTCAATTAGAATCATATATATATATAAATTGATATAAAAAGGGAGGCTATGAGCCGAAGTTAGGTGTTCGTGTTACTATTAAAACAATCTTGCCATGTAATAAACAAACGTTTCTCTCGACCTTCATTAGAAGAAAGAACTAAACAGACTTAACGACATTTGTTTTATTAAATAATTTTACTACATTTATTTTATATTTGTCTCATATTATTTTTTGTTTTATTTTATTTCAATATTTTCTTATAATTATTATAATTTCAGTTACGATCGTGCTATACCTGCGGGATCTGTGAGTCCATTTGTGAGTTAGTGGAAATTGAGAGTCATGAATGTGTACAAGGTTACCATCAAATCATCACTGATGAAAATTTATATTTTTATGCAAAAGACGGTAAGTACTAAATAATAAAAAGTACGGAATTAAGTGCAATTAACATTTTATTTAACTGCTATCTTTATTCTTATTTAATGATGACGGTAACATTCGACGCAGAAGTTTGGTCAACGAGGATGAACAGGTTGTGGCCGACAATTCCTGCCACAATGAAAGTGCTCAAAATGCATCCTGGATGAATGAGAAAATTCGTCTGGAGGAGCAGCTTATCTCAGAAGTTCGACAAAGGCCTCCTCTGTGGAATTTCAAACTTCCACTTATAGAACGTGGAATTCGTAGGAAAGAGATACTGTGGGAAGAAATTTCCATAAGACTCAATAGTACTAATTTTTTTTACATTATATGACACATTACTTTTTGACATTAATTACACATTTTAATTAAATATTGTTTTTTTTCTATAGGAATAATGTCAACCAAGGAGTTTAAGAAGAAATGGAAATCTCTCTGTGACTCCTTCAGAGCACATTGTAAAAAGAAGAAGTTGCCGAGTGGATCTGCAGCCTCATCAAGTAGTTCGTGGGTCCATTACAACAGCATGCATATTGTGCATCACAAATTGCCAACAATACTACACTGTGAGCCCCTTTATAATTGTAATAACTCGAACCAGCATTATTAGGGCACTGAAACATTACGAATTATTGTTTTTACCACAATGTATGTATGTACTGCAATATATGTCGTGCATTTTTCATTTTGAAATTGTATTATTAAAATTGATTAAACAATAACTATTAACATTTACGTACTTGAATGATAACATGTTTGCCATCTATGGCTCCGATACAATAAATAAAATTTCTCAACTCTTCAAAGTCCCGAGTGATTTCTATCCACTTTTCTTTTGTTAGTATCGGTGGATGCAGAATCATAGGATGCAGAACGTTCCAAATTACTGAACATGTTTCGCGTACGATATTACATACTGTCGTTTTCCCCATAAGATATTGGAATGTCATAGATGTCATGGAATCACCAGATGCTAAATACCTGAAATATTGAAGGAATATATATATACAAGGGATATTATACAATAATAATTTTAATAATAATTTAATAATAATAATAATATTATTATAATTATAATTATAATTTAATAATTTTAAAAATTTATACGTTTAAACATTGAAAATGACCTAAGCGAGGTCGAAACGTCTGTTGTTTATAATTGTCATATTTTATGTTTTATATTTTAGTTCTTTGTCTAACTTTTGTTTGCGTTTATGTTATTATAATTATTGTTTACAATTTTTTAATTCTATGTAACTTTTGATTCCTTGTTTTGTGATAAAATGTTTTCAAAATTATTAAATATTTTATTACTAGATATCTGGCCGTAGCCCTTCTACATATATTATTTAAATCATTGAGCCATACTACTTTTATACTAATTTTAAACATAAACTTACCTCAACGTTAGTGCCAAACGTTCTGCAGGTGTTATAGCCTCTCTTATAAAATCTTGCTTTTGCAAATGAGGACAAACAATAGATAATAAAGCTTCTAATTGCGTTGCAAACATTCTAAAGTAATTATGAAAGCGAATATCTTCCAAATGCAACTTAGGTAATGAGGCATGATAGAAACCATGCTGAGAACGTATTTGAAAGAGTGGTGCTATCCAATGCTGTTTTTTTTTCTTGTATGGTTTCTTTCTTGCATTTTTTCTTAAAACCGCAATAAGTATTGCAGCAATGCGTCGTCGTCTAATCTGTTGTAATACTATTTGCGATACTACATTTGCGCATACATTTGCTAAATGTTCGTCACTCAAATCACCCTCCATTTTAAGTATTAAATTAATTATATTTCTCTAATTCTTCAATTCTTGAAAAAAATAACTATCTCAATCACAATATACATACATAAATTTTGTACTTGAGAGACTTAATTATCAACACAAGTTAGTCACACGCCAGTATACAAATATACATTTTTAAATTTCAAACTGATTATATCCAGATATTTAACGCTCCATGAAAACGTAGGAGACAGTTGCGGCGAGATATTGAAATCTAGATATTCCCCCCACTCTGATTTCAGCTATACTGACGGGGAGTGGGGCAAATATCTAGATATGCGTATCTCCGTGAGATCGCAGCTTTAAGTCAGTATCGCAAAATTACTAAGAAAAGTATTAAAAATGGCGTCGTTTGCAGACGAAATATGAAATCCACTAATCGTCTATTAGTCAGCCATTTTTAATACCACTGAATGAATGTCATGATTGGCTGACAGTCAGCTAATCAGGACGCGGAACATCGGTTGCGCTTTTCTGATATCCCGAACGTATGTGGAATACCTGGCACGTGTCTATATTATCGTATCCGGAAAATCCGATACGATTATTGCTCGAAAATTTGATAGATTAATGGCGAATTCGATCGGATGCACTAGTGCGCACTAGTGCGTGCACCTGAGTTCATCTTTCTTCCTTTTCTTTCCAGGAGAAGGGAAAAGGAAAAAAGATGAACTGGTGCAATCACACTGCACTGGTGCAATCCAATCGAATTCGCCATAAGTTTCTATAGTTTTGAACCCGCTTTTTCGGATTCGATCCGCCGTATATGATTCTATTATGTTTTCCATATTGATTTCCGAAAGCCTCGTACGAATGTATATGGAAAAGCATATATAATGCGCATTTTCCGAGAAACGAATCTGGCTTATACGGCTCTATACGGTATTTCCGACAGGTACTGTCGCTCTATCGGGACAAATACGAGACTTCCGATTAGACATATCGTTATCAATGCGCATTTTCCGAGAAACGAATCTCGCTTATACGACTCTATATGGTATTTCCGACAGGTTCTGTCGCTCTATCGGGACAAATACGAGACTTCCGATTAGACGTATCATTATCAATAATGCGCATTTTCCGAGAAACGAATCCCGCTTATACGGCTCTATATAATATTTCCGATAGGTTCTGTCGCTTTATCGGGACAAATTGAAACTTCCGATTAAACGTTTTCAATGTGCTTATTCCAAGAAACGAGCTTTTCGGATATAGCTCTATTCGATTTTTCCAGAAGTTTTATTCGATTAATAAATTCCATAAATTGAATATATGCATTTCCATATACATCTATACGAAGCTTTCAGAAATCAATATGGGAAACATGATGGAATCATATACGGCGGATTGAACTCGAAAAAGCGTGTTCAAAATTATCGAAACTTAGAGCCCAGACATGAACAAGTTTTTGCATAATGCATAACGCATATAGTGCATAAGAAATCAGCCAATCAAAGTTCTTATTTCCGAGAAGTAGAAGGAAAGGAGGAATTCAAATTGGTTGTTTCTTTTATATGCACTATGTATTATGCGTTATGCAAAAGTCTGTGCTCCCCGCTTTAAGCCTATTGCACATGAAATGCATAATAGAGCATGAGCATAACATAAAACTGTTGGACCAATAAGCATCCAGCATAAAGTTATCATATTAATTAACATAAAATACTCATTGGTCCAGCAGTCCTATGTTATGTTTATGCACTGTTATGCATTTCATGTGCGATAGACTCAAGACTCGTCTAAAATACGTCTTTAAGACGACTTTTAGTCAAATCCCAAAGACATCTATTTTTTAGACGTCTTTTAGACGTCCGTTACAAGATGTCTTTTGGACATCCTTTTAAGGGTTATTAGATGTATCTGAAAGACGTCTTTAAAGTCGGTATATTCATAGTCGGTTCTTATTTTAAGATCGTATTAAGTAATGTCTTAATATGCTAATGCAGCTATCTGATTGGTTCATGATATCTCAAAATTGAACTTAAGGTGGTCTTGAATATAAGAATTGATTATGAATTCGGCCTTGGAGTCATAAGCCAGTATTTATAGCCAGGGGCTCTATTCTTGAAAAGAAACGTATAGGGAAATACTATAGTATATGTTACGTATACTATAGTATTTTCCTAATTTTTCGTATACGTTTCTTTTCAAGAATAGACCCCCAGTTCTTATATTTAAGACCGTAACTAAAAATGGCGTCGTTCGCAAACGAACTATGAAATCCACCAATCGTCTATTAGAAAGCCACTTTAGTACCATTGAATAAATGTCATGATTGGATGACAGTCACGTCAATCAGGACGCGTAACATCGATTGCGTTTATCTGATATCTAGGACTCTAGATAAACTTATACTTGCTATAATGGAAAATAATAAAATAAAATCAAAAAGAAATACTAGATACAGTTCTGTGGCACAGTGCCATAATTATAAAAATGTATAAAAAGGAGTAGATCAGTTTCCATCACTTTCCGAAAGATGACGAAATCATCTTTGCATCGCCAATATACGAGATTCATTTCTCAGAATATGCGCATTAATTGAGAACCATACGTCTAATCGGAAGTCATGTATTTGTCCCAATAGAGCGACAGAACCTGTCGGAAATACCGTATAGAGCAGTATAAAGGCGTATAAACGAGATTCGTTTCTCGGAAAATGCGCATTGAGAACGATACGTCTAATCGGAAGTCTCGGATTTGCCCCGATAGAGCAACAGAACCTGTCGGAAATACCATATAGAGCCGTATAAGCGAGATTCGTTTCTCGGAAAATGCGCATTAAGAACGATACGTCTAATCGAAAGTTTCGGATTTGTCCCGATAGAGCGACAGAACCTGTCCGAAATATCGTATAGAGCCGTATAAGCAAGATTTTTTTTTTTTTTTTTTTTTTAAATTTAATATGCGCATTGAGAACAATACGTCTAATAGGAAGTCTCGTATTTGTCCCGATAGAGCGACAGAACCTGTCGGAAATACCGTATAGAGCCGTATAAGTGAAATTTGTTTCTCGGAAAATGCGCATTAAGAACGATACGTCTAATCGGAAGTTTCGGATTTGTCCCGATAGAGCAACAGAACCTATAACGTATAGAGCCGTATACGAGAGATTCGTTTCTCGGAAAATGCGCATTGAGAACGATACGTTGCGATACGTCTAATCGGAAGTCTTATATTTGTCCCGATAGAGAGCGACAGAATCTATATTGTATAGAGCCGTATACGCGATATTCGTTTCTCGGAATATGAGCATTGAGAACGATAGAAATATTCAGTTGAAAATACTTAAGTAAAAACACGATAGAAGCGGTAAGGTAACGATAGACCTTAAATCTTTATCGTATTCTATCCGTTTCTATCGATTCTTTTAAGCAGGGTACTAATGAGAAGACTGAACCAGGACATCTTGGAAAATTTCTTTTCATTTATAAGGTCAATGGGTGGTCCATATGATCACCCTACACCAGTAGAAATACAAAACAGGTTAAAATGGTATATCTTAGGGAAGCATTCACAGCACGTAGTTTCACGACACAGAAATACTGAAGGAGATACTACTTCTGAAACATTGATTAATATGGAAGATGTATATGATATAGAGTTTACTGATTTTGATGACCCAACAAGTGAGAACAGAGAGTTAGTTATGCATATTCCACAATTAAACGATGTCACAAACATTAGAAGTAAAGATGAAGATGAACATAGTGAACAAGAAGAAGTTAATGATCAAGGTATCAAAACTAAGAACAGTTTACTCTATATTTTTCTACACAATATATTTTTCTACATCTATTTCTATATTTTTCTTTCTGTATATTTTATCTTCATTTATTCTTATATACTTTGCATGCATCTAATCTTTTCCATCAATTCTATATCTGCAGTATTAGATCTTAGTTCTTACAAGCCTGGTTTGCATGAGGTACAGTTATTGGAAGAGTTCGAACGAGTGTCTGCACAGGATTTAATAGAAAAAAATGCACTTCTCTACATATCCGGTTATGTCGCTCATAGATTCCGCAATCGTTACAGTGATTTAGGAGTTCCCACAAAAAATTTGCCAAATCCACCTAATAACGATTGGATTTACACGATATCCCGAGGAAATTGCATATATCCCTCTGAAAAGCTGCAAAATGTAGCAGAAATTCTAGATGACAAATTTGTAAAATTTCATGGTACTTCTTTCAGTAAAGAAAAAAAAATTTTTGATAAGATAACAGATATTGTATGTTTTAAAAATAATTATTGTGTTCCTAGAGAAGTTGTTGCATGTTTGGTGCGTACTAGAACATATATACGATTGAGAAAATTAAATAAAGAAATAATTTTAAATAATGTTTTGAAAAATAGAACCAAGAAAATACGTAAGCTAAGTAATAAAGAAAATGTATTTACTAGAATAAAATAACATATATTATGTACAATGTGCATTTAGTATTTTATTATTATTTTTACATATTTACTTTCATATATTGTTGTATTACACGGTTTTTTATAGCACTAAGGTGAATGTCCCGATTTCTACTCAAGTTCCTATTTCTATTCATTATGAACACGTTTTATTAATATAAATATTCTATTGATAAGACGTGTTCATAGTGAATAGAAATAGGAACTTGAGTAGAAATCGGAACATTCACCTTATTAATAGTCTGATCTTAGTACGGCGTTTGAATCTTGCGCAACATTTGGGGGCGAAATTTGATTGGCTGCTCTAGTATTCAGTCGCCATTATGCGCAATGGTACACCTTGTTTTCTTACATCATGGTTGTCCCTTGCGCATGACAAAATCGCACAACCAACAATATGGCAGCTCTCGTGTCATGCTGGTCGTACATGCAATGAAGTAAAATGAGTGAAATTGTGATTGTAAATCAAGTGCAATACGTAAACATGACTGACAGGCCTCAGAGGGGAGGTTATCGATGTTGCATGGCAAATTGTTTGAGCAGTAGCAACGCAAAACGAGGGGTGAAAGAAACTTTGTTTCGCTTTCCGAAAGACGCAAAAAGGTTAGTTCTTGTTGATCTTTATCAACACGTTTCAAAAAAGATATATGTGCAGAAGAATTGATTGATATTATTTTTTAATAAATATTTTTTATATATCATGGCTGCTTTCCTATTAGAAAACACAAAGTCTTATCTTTCTTGGCAATCAATAAGTATAAACAAAGATAAAACAAGATTTGTATTCGCTATGTGTTATGTTTACCGTATAATGCGCATGATTTATCATTTTATTCTTCTTTAATATTCGGTATATACAAACAACAAGAATGAAATGATACATTATGCGCATCATGCTTGAGAACGCATTGTCTCTTAAAAGGAAAGTAATTGAAATTGAGTGAGTGAGTGAGGAGATAAATTTCTTATACTTATAATAATATATTTGTAATTAATTATAATTTCTTACTTTTAAGCTGTATTTATATATTATATTTATTGTGACCGTACTTGTGAGAAACGGCACAACTTCGTCACTTCATCCGTTGCTCTATTTACGCGATAGCTCAAAAAGATGGACAAAATAATGTAAATAACAAAAGTGCGGTTCTTCCTTTTAATTTTATGTACTGCGATATTCGAGCCGTACTAATTTCGTTGGGCGCCAGGCACGAGAGAGCGTGCCGCTCTTCGCACTAAATTTTAAGATGTTACGCTCGGACAAATAAATTACAGAGCAACGAAATTCGCGACGGACGGGCTCAGCTAGCTCAGCCAACGAAATCGGCAGAGGGGGTGGTTCGCGGTAAGCGGGGAACAATGTCGGAGAGCGAGGTAGAGGCAGACAGAATTAATCACAACTAAATTAGTAGTAACAATAATAAAGAGCTTCCGATTTATTCATTACGCGTCGATACAGAAGTATAAGTAATTTACAAGACCGTACAGTCGACAATGTTGACGAGGGATGTGATTACAACAGGAAATAATGACAAGGTCGCTCACAGCGGTGCTTCAGAACATTTGAATCCACGAAATTACAACAAACCGACAGCCTAATGCTGAACGGTGACACGCGGCTCGACTTTTAATCTTAACGAACCGGAATCTCAACAACTAATACGAACAATTTGACTTGGCAGTGACACGGGCGAGCAATAACGACAATCCCGAGTTCACAAATTCTTATGCTCGAGCGGACGGCACGCGTTCATCGACAGGAACAACGGCGTTACAGTGGCCGGTACGACATCGGCCGAATCAAGTCCGCGTAAATTTTCACACGCGATCCGCTCGAGACGCTCACAAAAGATTACGCGATCGGTGGCTTTACAATAAAACGAATAACGCTCGCCTCACCAATATTTTCCTCCTCAGCCGTTTCTTCGATCCTCGCGAGAGCCGACAGCAAACCTCGTCGGTGACGAATATTCTCGAAGCTTTACTAATTTTGGCGAGATCCTGCGTCCTTCCTCAGGGCCAGTCACTGCACAAGTGCCGATCGGAAGTACTCGCGGATTCACGCAGGTCGTCAGGCCCTCTCTTATCGGCCTCTGCTTTCTCTAATTGGCTCGCCGCGACCGCGTGACCCCGCGACGAATCCCGCGGGTCCTTGCGTGTCGCAGATCCTTTTGCGCTGTGGCGCGCTTTTCCAAAAAGGCGGGAAATGCTTTCTGGTCGCTCGACGATCCTCCTATGATCTTTGTGGGCTACGGTGCTTCGGCGGAGGTCCTGTCTGTAAAACCGTTCCCAGCTGACGTCTCTCTCCGAGGCGTCTGCAATAATCGTGCGATAATCCACAGAATAATGGCGACATTATAGTAACAAATATGAAATAATACGACCTGCGTGTACCGCTCTTTCCGTGATTCCAGTCGAATTCCTCTGACAGCAATGTCTCCCTCGCCGCAGGCGACGTCTTCTTTCTTCTCGCGATAAGTGAGGCCCCAGTATCCGAGAATGGATTGAAATGGATTAAAATGGATTCAAATTTTCAGAAATACGGATTCATAAATGTTAAAATCCTTTTCAATCCGAATACGTTTTTATTCATTTATAGGAATTGCATGGAGCATATCTGTATACTTTTCAATCATAAAATAATATTAGCTTTTTCGGTGCGTTTGTGACCATAGTGAATACTGTTCAATTCATAGTTTTGAATAGGAAACGCAGTTTTTCAATCCAGTTGTATCCAATTGAATCTAATTGAATCCAATTGAATTCAATTGAATCCACAAAAAAGTATTCGCTATTTAAAATACGAATTCGAATAGACAAAATCCAATCCATTCTCGGATACTGGGGCAGTCGAACACAGAGACACAACATAGCCACCGGCTTTGATCGTGATTAATAGTGAAATCCGAGCTCAGGATCGTCTTAATTTTAACTAAACTTAACTAAATAGCGACAAAAAGAAGAAAGAAAGAAAGTAATACAATAATCGCAAAAAAAAGAGAATAAAAATAAGTAATACAATAATCGCAAAAGGAAATAAAATAAATAATGATGTCGCACATTCGCTTGTGCGCTCGCCCGTTGACCCTGAAGGACCCAGGATCTCGCATTATGCTACTTTTCCGAGTGACTGACAAAATGTCACGTCACAATATATATAATATATATATATATATATATAGCGCGTGCGTGTGCGTGCGTGTGCGTGCGTGTGCGTGTGTGCGTGCGGGCGTGCGTGCGTGCGTGCGCAACTTCCTCCTACGACGACACTCTTGCTTTCCAAGACTCTCTTGACGACGCGTTCGTTATCCTCTTCGGCTTGCTTGAGAGGCGAGATAAATAGATAGACAAGTATAAATAACAAGTATAAATAAAAAATCATGTGCATCATATGTGAAGCAGAATGGACTATCATATATGCTATCAAACGATTTGCATAGCAATAAGACAGAAATGCGAATTAACCTATTGCAATAATTTGTATAAACTATTCAAAATTACATTGATGAATAAGAAAAAGAATTTTCTCGTCAACCATGGTACATATCTATTGTTCCACTTTAGTACAGGTTACAACGTGCACAATATAAAATAAAATAATGCATGTCGCGTCGACTGCCACAAATATCGAACTATTATTGTGCGTTTAATTATTAAGCATGTCTTTCAGAATATAATCTATTAAATTCATCTAAAAAGTATTACAAAAATTTTTATGTAATGTAATATATTGTTATATAACCATTTAATATAATATTATAATATATTAATATAATATATTTTAGAATGAATCGTTCTAATTGTAAAATTTTGTAATCGTTATATAACAAACAGAAATTCTATTATATATATAATTTATATATTTATATATATACCGGGTGTCTTAGACTACCCGTACACCCTTTTTATCTCCGCAGGATGAGTACCAATCGAAAATATGTTCGATTTACTTATTTAGAAACACCAACATATGTAAGTACACGTATGCATGTATGTATACGTGTTCACGTAGATGTGCGCGCGCAAACGTACACACACAGCAGAGAAGGTTTGGAGTCAAAAAATACTACGGGCATGACGAACTGTGGGGTCCTTATCTCTGCTGCGACCGACACACACACACACACACACACACACACACACACACACACACACACATAAGGTGTAAATCCGACCGGGCAACCTCCACGCGGTACACCTTGAGCAATGCTAATGCCGGCGGTACTGCAACTTTTAATCTTCATAACTCGAGATTTACTTAATCGAAAGATACTTTATTATAGGAAAGCTCTTGACATCGGCTATCAGATTCTAGAATAAAAATTAGGATGATCCGTTTAAAAAAATCAATGTGACCTTGATCTGACCTTGGCAAAGCCACCCAAGGTCAAACTGATATGATCAATAAGTAGATCTTTTGGAAAAGACACACAACTTTGGTCTGAACACATTTTCGATTGGACCTCATCCTGCAGAAATAAAAAGGGTGTACGGGTGGTTAAGACACCCATATATACATATATATATTATAATATATATATATATATAACCCTTTATGGTCACTATGGATCAAAATAAACCCAGCATGATGTAAATTTAGAAGTATTTTAGGATTAACACCAAAAATTAAAAAAGTATTTTTAATTCAAAAAGTTATAATTTTTTAATAAAATAACGTATCTTACGAAGTAATTAAGTTTACAATTATTTTAATGTTAAAATTAAATTTTTTACTACAACGCTGTTATTCCATTTTTAACCAAATGAAGTTGTAGACTATAATTTTTTGAAGAGTGAGCATGAAAGGTTAATGAAAATGCTTTTAATTATATATATTGATATTAAATTATAATCAAAACATTTATGTCATGTATTAGAGACAATAGAGAAGATTTGGATCTCATACCTGCATTAAAATCATCAGGAAGGCCAAAGCTGAACTGTAAAACTAAAAAAAGTGGGCATTGATTATATTTTAAGAAAATATTTGTACTAAATCGAAAACAATTTACGTAAAAGAATTACCCCGACAGCACAAAACATTTATAATTAGTATTAGTAGATAATCATTTATATTTGTATTAATTATGTTCTTACATTAATAGTATTTAGTATTAAATATTTTAATTATATTATTTATATAATTATTATTTATTATTACTTATAATTATACATTTTTCGAAAGGCTATATAAATATTTTGTTAATATTTTATATAAGTTTTTTTTTAAGGGGGGGGTATGCTAATTTCGATGGAAAAGAGGCATGTTTTTACGAATTTTTTTTGGCGAAACAGATAATGTTACTTTATTTATTCAATTTCCATGTAATAATACAACATTTGAAGAGTAACTTGCTAAATTTTCATCGAAAAATATCGAAAAATACGCGAGTGACAACGAATTTCCGGAGGCGCTCCTAAAAAAAGTGGTTTGGCGGTGATCACTCGTAGTAGAATCATCTGAAACCAAAAAATAAAAATGCATTCGTTAAAGGAGATTTTTTTCGAGGTAACGCTGGGAGGAATTTTTTTTTTTTATTTTTGAATTTTTAGTAGCACTTTGAAGCCAAAATTCTGATTTTTGGTGCAAAAAATCAGAATTTTGGCTTCAAAGTGCTACTAAAAATTCAAAAATCAAAAAAAAAAAATTCCTCCCAGCGTTACCTCGAAAAACATCTCCTTTAACGAATGCATTTTTATTTTTTGGTTTCAGATGATTCTACTACGAGTTATGATGATCACCGCCAAACCACTTTTTTTAGGAGCGCCTCCGGAAATTTGTTGTCACTCGCGTATTTTTCGATGAAAATTAGCAAGTTACTCTTCAAATGTTGTATTATTACATGGAAATTGAATAAATAAAGTAACATTATCTGTTTCGCCAAAAAAAATTCGTAAAAACATGCCTCTTTTCCATCGAAATTAGCATACCCCCCCTTAAAACTTTACTGAAATGTAAATTTAATGAACAATATAATATTTGTGATAAATAAGTAAATACACCACGCAAAAAAATTAGGGGAGCAATTTAAAACCTGCAAATTTTGTCGATATTGAAAAACTAATATCTCGACTTCCAGGAATCGCAGAACATTGTTCCTTAGCTCGTTTTAAAGGGTAAAGCCTCTACTTTAAAATGGTTTAAGTTAAATTTTTCACCTTATTAAACTATTTTTTTCGTGAAAACCAAAAGACAGAGAGTATTGGAATTTGGAATCTTGAAAATGTCATGATATTGCAGTCTTCCACGGGCAAAGCAACAACGAGACGAAAAATGTCACCACATAAATTTTGAAGCGGCAAGTACATCCCCTTTAAAATGTAATAAAGAAAATTGTTCTAGCTTGCCTTGGAGCTGAGTTATCAGGTTCCAGAGTGGACCCTTTCTTCGCAAAATTTTGGTTAAATACAGTAAGCATTCGCATTATCTAATGTGCACCACGAGATGGTTGCTCGATCAGAGTTTGCACATCATGGTGTTTGCACGCGCGCAAAGAGGGTTTGATGTCATTAAATAACACGGGAGTGGTGAAACATGGAGTCCTTATTTCTACTGAAACACACACACACACACACATTATGTGCAAACTCCGATCTCCAACCGTCTCATCTGATACCGTTTCATCTGATACTGCTTGCAATATATTTAATTAAAGTCTCTCGAAAAAGTAGTCTATTTTGGAACCTGATAACTAAGCTCCTAGACGAGCAAGAACAATTCTCTTTATGCCATTTTAAAGGGAATGTAATCGGACTCAAAACTGATGTGGTGACATTTTTCGTCTCGTCCTTACTTTGCCCGTGTAAGGCTGCAATATCATGACATTTTCAAGATTCCAACACTCTCTGCTTTAGGTTTTCAGGAAAAAAAAAGAAAACAATTTCATGGGATAAAAAATTTCACTTGAGTAGTATTTTTCGTTATCTCGCAATAAAATCATCTAGATAATCATCTAGATGAAGAAATGGCTTTATCTTATCTTATCTTCATCTATAATAGAATATTAAGAATATAGATCTTATCTTAGATAAAAGAAATGAATATATATATATATAGTAGTAGTAGTGATGAGAATTTTTTCGTTCCATAGACAAAAACTGATATTAGTTCGACATATCATTTAAAGATATATTGAAGTACTTTCATATTTAGAAAATAAATCTCAGGAAATAGATGTTCTTCTCTCATTTGTATCAAATAAATATTTGTTCACACCAAATAAATATTTTTAAATAAAGCATATTCATTGCCATCATCAGAGCCTGTAGAGCGCCTCTTTAGTTGTAGACGACAAATATTAATTCGCACGTAGAAATTGTTTATCAGACGAAATATTTGAACAACTATTGTTCCTAAAAAATAAAAATTTATAAAAATATGAAGCCGTATTTTTTGTATCCTAAATTGTTTTACTACCTAATTATTTACTGAAAAATAGAATTATCTTATATAAAATTTTTCTAAATTTTAATGTTTATCTAGATTAATGTAAAATTAATTATCTTTATTTTATCTAAGATACATTTATGTGTGATTTATCTTACCAATATATCTTGTTTGCGTGGGTAATTAATAAACACTCTTCGATAGTTGATTGCACACTGGTATAAATTTATTCTTGACGAATCTGTGTGTTGTGTACAGTCGTTTTTTGTGCTTATTACTAAAAAACATGCCGCCACATAAAGCGCCCTCATTCGGTAACGTTACATCCCTTCTACGACATCTCACAGTAGCGCCAAGCGCGAAAATTAAAACATTTGCATGAATCACGCTGACATATCTAAATAATTTTTAATTATCTATTCGCAACTCTGAACTTAAGCCATTTTAAAGTATAGGCTTTACTCTTTGAAACGCACTAAGGAACAAATATTCTACAATTCCTGGAAACAAAGATAGAGTTTTTCAAAGTCGACAAAATTGCATGTTTTATAATGTTCCCCTAAATTTGCGTATTGTATACAAATATTTATTAATATTTTATGTTGGAGATAGTGCGCCTCGGTCACTGTTGGATGGCACTAGCATTCGAATCTGTCATTTTTAGTTTCTAGAGTTTCCTCTACGCCATCTACTTACTAGACCTCTTGTTCTTTCTTCGATACCGGAAAACTACTACGCGGGAAACCAAGACTCGTGTATCGTAGTTGTACAAGACATTATTATCTCATTTATATTAATCTGTGTAATAGACTACATTTTTACGTTATTTTGTACCAGTGATTCGATTATATTAAATCTGCAGGAATTTAACTCAGAATACACATCACAGTTATTAACCTGATTCCACGTACCGCGCGACAGGTTATGGGCCCAGATAGGCGGTAAAGTAACTGTGAGATTCATTCGAGTAAGGTTATCTGTCTTGCAAAAGAGATATATCACGAGAATCATGGACAAGATTACAGTCACAAAATTTAACGAAACTGATTTTGGACTCTGGAAGTATCAGATGTCAGTCTATCTTGACTATCACGGATTATTCGAGGTAGCGAGTGGCAAAACGGTTAAGTCGGAACAAAATGCCGAGACTTGGGATACTACCAACAAGAAGGCACGTTTTGCGTTAACTCAATCAATGGAGCTTTCACAGATACGTCACATTGTGAATTGTAAGACTTCAAACGAAATCTGGTTAAGGCTTGAAGCTTTGTACGAACAGAAAAATGAAACAAGCGTACATTTATTACTAGCAAGATTCTTCGAGTATAAGATGGATCCAAGCAAGATGACAGTGTCAGAACATGTCAGTAACGTCGAACAGATGGCTCGACAACTCGAGGACCTTGGTCATAAGCAGGATGAAACGACGATTCTGTCAATTACAAAGATTCTGCATTCACTACCGGTAAGCTATCGTTCGGTAATATCAGCTTGGGATTCAGTATCGAGACACGAACAGAAATTAGTTAATCTATTGCCTCGTCTCATGAAAGAAGAGCAACTCTCTAAAAGTTTTGGTGAGGTTAAGATTAATAGCGAAGAGGAATCTGTCGCATTGCATGCGAAGAAGACGAAGCATGACAAAAAGCCTAAGCAACACAAGAATACATTTAAAGGAAAATGCTTCAATTGTGACGAAGAAGGGCATACGGCTCGACAATGCAAGAAGCCCAAACAAGAATCGAAACAAGCCAATAGCGCATCTCAAGGTAAGAGAATGTCGTATGGTGACGCATTCACAGCTTCATTCTTTTCAAATCTAAATAAACGACCAAAGGAAGATCATTGGTTAGCAGATTCAGGAGCCAGTAATCATATGACGTTTCGACGAGACTGGTTCGATTGAAAGCAATATGACATTTGAAGCAATAAATGATAAATCGGTACCGATTACTGTAGGAAACAACGATATTGTTTATGCACGTGGTAGAGGCAACATCAGAATCCTTTCAATGGTTAACGATAAGGAACGTGAAGGTACTCTACATAATGTATTCTGGATTCCGGATTTAGGTCGAAATTTACTGAGCATTGGTGCCAGCGCCAGACAGGGTAACAAGACAATTATTGACGAAAATCAAATAAGGATAATGAAAGGAAATAAAGTGCTAATGATTGGCTATAGCTATGAACGAAACTTATACATGATGGACACACGAGTTGTATTGCCAGAGCACGAAGCTCAAATTGCCTGTAAGGATACGCAGCCATTATCTGTATGGCATGAACGACTCGCTCACGTAAACTATAAGAAACTGGATCAAATGGCTAACAGCAAAGCAATCACAGGCATGAACGTTTCAAAATTCAGTGGGAGAACCGACAATCGTTTTTGTGAGGCCTGCATCTTTGAAAAGCAGACACGTAAAGAATTTGTCGAATCTGACACTCGGGCCAATAAACCAGCAGAATTGATACATTTCGATATCTGTGGGCCGATGTCGACTCCATCGCTTGGTGGTAATACGGTGCTAGCTGTCTTTGTGGACGATTTTTCAGGATTTTTAATTGTATACGTCCCATGAAAAATCGCACTGAAATAATTGACGCAGTTGAAAGTGTCATTGCAATTACAAATTTGTACGGACACAAGGTAAAACGTTTTCGATCCGATAATGCACGTGAGTTTATTAGCAAGGATATGAAACGTATTATGAACAAATATAAGATAGTTCATGAATTTTCAACTCCCCGTGCACCGCAAAAAATGGCCGAGCTGAGCGATAAATCAGGACAATCGTCGAGACTGGACGCACCTTGTTAGCCGCAGCTGACTTACTAACATCTCTTTGGGCCGAAGCTTCAAGAACTGCTGCAATGATTCGTAATCGCGTGCCACTAGATCGACTAAATGGAATAACCCCTTGGGAGGCTTTCACAAGTGAACAGCCAGACGTTAGTTCTTTGCGTATCTACGGCAGCGAAGCGTATGCTCACATTGAAGACCAGTTCAGGAACAAATTTGACAAGAAGTCGAAGAAGCTGGTACTTGTGGGATATGAGCCGGGTTGCAAGGCTTACCGTCTTTGGGACAAAGAATGTATACGTACGATGCAACGTCAAAATTGTTGAACCTCGCCCATTGGCAAATGTCCAATTCATTGATGATAAAGAAGAAGCAAAACAACCTAAGGAAGAAAGTAACGAACAAATTGTGGATTCGAAAGTTGAGTCAACCCCTAGTGAAGATCAAGCAGTTGCGCACGGAACTCGATCAAATAAGATGTCATCGAAATCGAAATCTAAATCAGTAACTGATGATTGCATAGCCCTTCGTACGCGAAGTCAAAATCAGGTCGGTGATCATGAATGTTCATGTATGTTAGCTGAAATAAAAGTGCCTGATAACTATGAAGAAGCTGTCGAATCATCTGACCATGAACAGTGGGAGCAAACAATGTGTGAAGAACTTGACTCACTAAAAGAAAACAAGACGTGGAAACTGGCAACACTACCCGAAGGACGTCGCGCTATTAAAAATAAGTGGGTTTATCGAGTTAAAATTAAACCAAACGGCGACGTTGATCGATTCAAGGCAAGACTAGTTGTCAAGGGTTGTAGTCAAAAACCTGGAACCGACTTCAATGAGACATATTCGCCAGTGACACGTTTTGATTCAATTCGTTTGCTAATATCTCTTGCAACTGAAAAAGATTATGAGATGATTCAGTTTGACGTTCAGACAGCCTTCTTATACGGTGATTTGAAAGAAGATATTTATATGTTACAACCGGAAGGTTTCGACGATGGTAGCGGAAGAGTATGCAAGTTATTACGTAGCTTATACGGACTGAAGCAATCACCTTTACAGTGGCACAGGAAGATTGATACCGTTTTAGCGGAATTAAATATGCGACCGACAGACTATGATCCATGTATCTATGTTAATGACGAAAAGGATCTGCTATTGGGATTGTATGTGGATGATGGTCTGATAGTTGGCGCATCTATGAACAAAATAAACAAGCTACTATTACTACTCACAAATCGTTTCAAAATAACGCATGATGAAGCGAAATTTTATCTAGGACTTAAAATCAATCGTGATCGTCTCAATAAACTTACACGAGTACATCAAACGGCATACACTATGAGAATACTTCAAAAATTCATCATGGCAACTTGTAACTGCGTTAGCACCCCTATGGAAACGCAAATTGTACTGAAACGAGAACCTGAAGAGGAAGGTGATTTCATCGAAGATGAAGGTTTCCCATATCGTCAATTAATTGGCTCGCTAATATTTCTGGCAAATGGATCAAGACCAGATATTTCATTTGCAGTAAGTAGACTTAGCCAATTTTTGGTGTCACCTACAACTACACACAAGTCAGCAGCAAAACGCGTACTTAAATATTTGAAAGGCACAACAAATCTCGGTTTAATTTACGGTACGGAGATTAATGAAGATAAACAGCTGCAAGCTTTTTCAAACGCAGATTACGCATCTTGTGTAGACACACGAAAGTCAGTCTCCGGTGTTTTGTTGATGCTAAACGGCGGACCTATCATTTGGTCATCTAGAAAGCAAGGAGTAATTGCTACGTCAACTACGGACGCAGAGAATATATCGCGGCTCATGATGCATCTAAGGAGGTCGTATGGACTCGTGGATTACTGCAACAGATTGGATACGAGCAGTTCGGACCGACGATTCTTTACTGTGACAATACAGCTGCTGAAACTCTAATTAAGAATCTGACTTTTCACAGGAGGACCAAACACGTGGACATCAAATACCACTACGTAAGAGACGTCGTAAAGAAAGGTCATCTAGAGGTCAAACATGTGGCCAGCAACGAGCAAAGAGCGGATCTTCTAACGAAGCCTCTTGCAAAGCAAAAACTTCGGACAAATCTGGAGCTCCTGAACATGATTCCACAGTGAACTTCGAGTGGGAGTGTTGGAGATAGTGTGCCTCGGTCACTGTTGGATGGCGCTAGCATTCGAGTCTGTCATTTTTAGTTTCTAGAGTTTCCTCTACGCCATCTACTTACTAGACCTCTTGTTCTTTCTTCGATACCGGAAAACTACTACGCGGGAAACCAAGACTCGTGTATCGTAGTTGTACAAGACATTATTATCTCATTTATATTAATCTGTGTAATAGACTACATTTTTACGTTATTTTGTACCAGTGATTCGATTATATTAAATCTGCAGGAATTTAACTCAGAATACACATCACAGTTATTAACCTGATTCCACGTACCGCGCGACATTTTATAACAAATAAAAATCGCAAAATTCAAGGCTCTGTACCGAAATGTACGTTAATTCGTGAAAATGATGCTAGACTGTTAACTAACAAACACTTCTTTATTCGATAGCTCAAAATACAAATAATTAATAAGACGTAAACAAAGAATCGCAAAAATCTAAACGGGATCGGTGTCCAGTACACGTGTCGTCTTAACGGATAAGAATATAATAATAATGGCCGTCATCTCATTCTTCTTCTTCGTTCGCGCGAAAACGATAGACGGCGCTAATACTCGTGAACATAAAAGGCGCGTTTTCATATGGATTTGAAACAAAACGAATGACATGCTAATAAGATTATAAAAAACCTTAGAAAATAAAATTAATACAATTAATATAACTAAATATTAAACAGACTCATTTATATAACAATAATCAATAACATAAAAAAGGGCGAAGTGAGAGTCAAATTACAATTAAAAATTTAAATTTCTCTAATAATTTGTTCTAATATATTGCGAAGAATATCACGTGATTTTGACGTTTCGTCCCGGCTTCCACTACTGGACTCATCAGTAAGGCATTGTAGTGGAAGCCCACATTATACGCCTTGGTAAAAGTTATTAAATCATTGATAATGATCTAATAGAGGTAGAATGTTTGTTATTCAATTTTAATTAAACTACGTAATTTTAACCAAACGACAATTTTTATTTACAAACAATTGTAAATTTTAACGAATTTTTGACTCGTAGCCCTCTTTCTTTTTTATTATTTAATATAAATTTTATTTAAGAACGTTATTAAAATGTAAATTAAATAATTTAATTGTAAAATTTATGATAAAATAGATATTATTCTCTTAATATAAATATTTTATAAATATACTTAGATTATATAGTGTTTTTTAAGTATTTTCATAGGATCTACTATAATAATAAATAGGATGAATATTTCGTAAAAAAACAATAATTTCATAAAATAAGCATAATCCCACACACAAGTTCTTATTCGTGATAAATTATTATAACGTAAATAATTTTATATACTACATTGGTATTGTCAAATTTATTTAATTTATCTTTTCCTGTTTTAATGATTTTATTAAGGCTATTAATCGGTTTGTAAGCAATAGAATTTTCTGAATTATTCATAATGTTTTTGAAAAACAGGAAAGATAAATTAAATAAATTTGACAATACCCCAATGTAGTATATAAAATTAACTGTAAAGATTGTAATATGACATACAGTGGGTCAAAAAAGTATTTGCACACTCGATTTTTTTGCAATAACTTTGTTCAAAGGAATAATATATTAATATCTACCAATTGTGCCTGTAGATAGTGTATTACATATGGAGACGATACATTATTGGAGAATTCTCTATTATACGGCATAACAAAATAATGCAAAAGAAATGAAAATTTTCATGCACAAAAAGTATTGGCACACGTGTGATTACCGTAGTAAATGTAAGATTATTCGCTTCAAAGACACTACTAAGATCTATAACGTAAAGAGAGTTTGTTTACATGACTGCTTCTAGCTTATCCATGAAGTTGGTCGATGTTCACACTTTATAGAGAAAGTATGGCTCGTAAAAGTAGTGAGATATCCAAATCCGTGCGCAATAGAGTTATTATGTTACGTAAAAGTGGTCAAAGTTATAGACAAATCGGTAAAACGGTGAGATTACATTTCTCAACAGTGCGATACATCGTTAAAAAATATGAAGAGATTAAAAGTACTGAGAACGAACCGAAATCAGGACGGCCAAAGATACTTATGACTAGAGAACGGCGCGATATTACAAGACAAGCATCGAAAACTCCTTCCGTAAGTGCTCAGAGTTAATCTGCAGGTATTGCTTCAATGTCAGGGAGGAATATGTATGCTCAAACTATCAGAAATGTTTTACACTCGGTTCAACTTTACGGCAGAGTGGTAAGAAAGAAACCTTACATAAGTGACATAAATAGACAAAAGCGATTGGAATTCGCCAAAACGTATTTGAATAAGCCGATTGAGTTTTGGAGAAATATTATTTTCTCTGATGAAAGCAAGTTTAATATTTTTGGTTCTGATTGGAAGGAAATATGTATGGAGGAAACCGAATACTGAGTTCCAACAGAAGAATCTACAGCCGACTGTCAAACACGGCGGTGGAAACGTCATGATATGGGATTGCATGGCGTATAATGGTGTTGGAAATATAGCATTTATTAATCATATAATGAATGCAGAAAACTATATCGAGATGTTGCGAAGTAATTTATCAGAAAGTGCAATGAAACTGGATGTACATAAGGCTTATCAGTTCCAGCAGGATAACGATCCTAAACACACCGCTAGAAAAATGAAAGAATGGTTACTGTATAATGTTCCGCGACAACTAAATTACGCATCCACAGTCGCCAGACGTCAATCCTATTGAAAATTTGTGGCATCTGTTAGACTTACAAATAAGAAAACGAAAAATTCCTAACAAGAATGACTTGAAAAAAGCGTTTCTAAAAGAATGATCTAAAATATCAACAAAAACTACAAAGAAATTGATAGAATCCATTCCAAGAAGATTAGAAGCTATTATTGAAGCCAAAGGTATGCATACAAAATATTAATAACTTACTTAATGATTAAGAAACTGAATTATTATAAGTTTACCATCACAATCACACGTGTGCCAATACTTTTTGTGCACGAAAATTTTCATTTCTTTTGCATTATTTTGTTATGCCATATAATAGAGAATTCTTTAACAACGTATCATCTCCACATGTAATACACTATCTACAGGCACACAGTTAGTATTAATATATTATTCCTTTGAACAAAGTTATTGCAAAAAAATCGAGTGTGCAAATACTTTTTTGACCCAATGTATGTAGGACAAACGAAAAGAAGACTTAAAACTCGGTTAAAAGAACATAAAGATGATTTGAAGAAATCTAGCAATAATTGAGTTGTAAGCAAACATCAATTAAATTGTAAACATGACATGGATTGGGACAATACTGCAATTTTAGACATTGAACCATCATATTTTAAAAAATCCATTTCTGAAGTGATTAATATTAAAAATCATAATTATTGTCTAAATTTACAAAGTGACACGGAAAAATTACCAGAAATTTATTTTACTATCATATATAACAAACACACACCAAGATTCTAACGCACATTCTTATTTTTAGTTTTTATTTTTATTGTCAAGTACATATACACATAAGGTTACGTATTAACTAAGATTCATGTCATTACATTGCGGACTTTATTATTGAAATGTTCTCACTGACGCTCTAAGGTAAAAGTACTTATTATGAAGCACCTTCATAACTCTGTCCCTGTTCCGGAATAGGATAAGTTTCGCGCCACAAAGCCGAATAGAAGGATCGATTGCGCCATTCATCGATTCCGTCCGTGAATCTTTCGTCGCACTCACCGCGCCGTTTTGCGAATATCATTACTACAATTTAGCCGCATATTTGGATACCGATGTCGCTGTCGTCCTGCCGATTCGTCGCGCTAATCGCGCAGCGCGATTCTCCCGCAGACACAAATCAGTACTTGCCGTGTCAAGTTGTGCTTTCAAATTACTCGTTGAAAGCAGCAGCTTTCTTTCTACGGGTTCGCTACCGCGACTCGTTACTTTGTACGTTTTATCACGGCTACTGTCGTGGATAAGTATCGGCGTATTAACCGCAGTTAATCGTCTCTCTCGCCGTGCCACGCGAACAACACTTCGTTTACTTTGTGAATAAAACTTGCATACAACAAGTTAAAAAAGGAGTGCTCAGTGTTCTCAATCGTCCAGTCCACCAATCCATTCCGTCATTCGAGATCTCAGTCGAGATCGAAGCAGCGATTTCACACAGTCCCCTATTTGGAACAGTATAATAAATATAAAAAAAGGGAAAAAAATGTATTTTTAAACAGATATAAAAGTTCTATTGATATTTATAAACACATTTATACATAAATAATTTATAGAAATAAATTTCATTAATTTCTATAATAATTTTTGTTTAAACTACTATTTCATATTATGTACACGAATTTTTATAATATCCCCCACGATGGAACAGTTCAAAGATACGTTCCAAGTTCACGAACACGTCATTTACCGCCTGTGACGTTCACGTACCGCTCATGAAATACATCCATGAAATTTGTTAATCACGAAATTTGTTAATCAGATTTATCCTTTTTAGCAAGATACATACCTGTTCCAAAGAAGAGACGTCAAATATGGAACACCGGTGCGAAAACGGTGTTCCATATTACATGCATGCTCAATTTTTACGTTTTATCTTTTATTTTTTTTTATTTGTTATAAATAAACATTTTACAATTTATTATTTCATAAAGAAATATTAGTCTATCGAAATATGTTTGAATTTTTACCCATAGAGCTTTTAATAACTTACAGTCAACTGTAATATTTTCCTATTATTGAAAAACGTTCCATAATAGGTACTTTTACCTTACTTAGAAATTGACTATTTTGCACGAAATATAAGTAAATTGTTTTGTATTAATTTATAAGAATTTTATTACTTGCTGCTAATTGTTATTATAATATTGCGTTTAACCTATACAGTCTGGTAATTATGGTTCGTCTAAAATTTTATAATTCTGACGAACATTTATCACGAGGACACAAGCTATCGTACTTTGGTTGCAAACGATAATTGTGAAGAATGAAACAAGAAGAATAAGATCGCATTGTTATTAATGTAAGCGAATAATTGACTAATTTAAGTTATCTTTGTTCATTCTGTAAAATTTCAAATTTATACTGAAGATGGTCACATTATTGACCGAAACGTTTATACGAATTTTATGTCATTAATATGAATAAATTATTTACGTTATAATAATTTATCACGAATAAGAACCTGTGTGTGGGATTATGCTTATTTTATGAAATTATTGTTTTTTTAATAGAACCACATTTTAAAAGAGTTTTATATATAATATTTCGTAATTTTTAGAATAAATGTCTATGATCAGCGTAATTTGAGACTACAAAATATTAAAAACAAATCTTATAACTATTTTGTAAATATTCTATAAGTATGGTGTACTATCTGGGTGGACATTGAATATGTGGATTCACAATTAAATATGTGTAAATAGTTAAGTGAAAAATAAATTAAAAATTATAGCATATTTTGCCTTTTTTGTTTAAAAAATTGCTAAAAATTAAATATGAGTTTGCCCTATTATTCTATATATGCGTATATTCATATAACACTTCTATTCAATGTATAACATACCTGACGAACCATATTATTCCCACAGTGGAAAAGTCCCATGCCAAATTTTACCTCTCTTTGTTTTATTTGCAATATAAATTGTAAAATCTAAAAGATATTAATGATTCAATAAATGTTAAATATTATACATACTACTACTTACGGCAGATTAGACACTTGTATAAATTTTATGAAATGGCTTGGTACATAATTACAAGATTATTTTCACAAAACGTCAAGAAGATGTTATATTACATATATGAAATAACAATAACAAATTTTATAGATTAAATAACATTTTGTTATTTTAAACTCCAATATGTGTAAAATTCTAGCAATTTTTTTTTAATTTTAAAGTTTTAAAATTTTATTTTACGCAATAATTAAATAAACCGCCCAAATATTCAAAAATAATCGCTTGCTTTGTTCTAAATCATACAACTCCATTGTTTCAGTTATGTTAACATTGAGTATATGCATTGGCCATCTACAGAAACGATTAAAAATAATTCAAACCAGATGTTAAAAACATTAGCATTATGAATTTAACTGATTCAACATTATGAATTTAACATGACCTTGTGTACTACATTTTAAGTACATATATTAACATCAATTGTAAATGTTCGTTTTTGACGTATAAAATAAAGAATTAGTTAGAAATTTCTTCTAGCCTATAAATTCTTATATACCTACTGCGTAATACGTACTGCGCACAAACATTTTTACATATATTGAAGTGTAATGCAATTGTTGCTTTTTAACGTAAAATTTATGCAAGCGTCCTAACTTCTATGTGTGCTAAAAAAAATTACGCACATAGAACAATTAAATTATAAAAAATTTTGTTACAATTAATTACCTGTTCACGTAAATCTTCATCGAGGTTACAGTTGGACAATTTGTGAAGAATTGCTACAGTATCGTTTCTCTGAAATTAAATAAGTTCCTTAAATCAAAGTAATTGTACACCTATAGTACATAAAAAAGATATCAGGATATTACATTCTTCTTATTTCTTAATAAAAAATGATACGAAATAAATACAATTAGCCAAATATTTTGTAACGCAAGGTGCATAATGTAAACAAAGTAACTAAAATTGTCAATTGGATTACAGTGAAGGAAAAGCTAGTCGCATTAAAATGCAATATTCTAGGGACAATTTGTTTTTATAGTACGGAAATTATTCGTAAAATGGATTAGAAATGTCATTAAACGTATTACGATTGTGTGAAAATATCTGAAAATATAAAATAATCTTGTTTTGTGATTCAATATCCAGATCTCAGTATCGGCTGCACCAATTTTATTCCAACTGGTCGTAATCGAAAGATACCGATGATATCAAATAATAAAGGTGTTTTTATATTTTTCATTGCGATTTTAGTTTCTTGAATAATTTTAATCTAAAATTCGCCGATTTCAAAATTCGGAATATAACTAGTGGTATCGTGCAACGGCACGCACATATATGGTAGGTATATAATATATGTAATAACGTTTATGGCCTGATTTATATGACGAAATACTACCATGTCTTTACATATAAAATTATATATTATAGTAAATTTGACAATTTTATACACAATGAATAAGACTACGTCATTTGGGAAGAACTACATATACATATGTATGTAACTTCGTTCATGTAAAATTGTTGTTTGTTCCTATTATTTTACTTACAAATAATTATTGATGAACATTTTACCATACCTTATTATAAATACTTTGACAAAAATTATTCAATGTAAAAAATAAGATACTTTGCTGAATAAAAAAATAAATTTTCTCCAACATTACGGCAACATTAGCCAGTGTCCAAAGTTGTCTTTTGTTCACCGCAATAAATATTATATATGTTTGGATAAGAGTACTGGTTGCTATAAGAAAGTGGGACAGCATATGAATTAACATTTGTATAATGAACACCTTGTTGAGTTTACGTGACGTAAGGCATAATTGTAGATGGACGTGCCTGTAAATAAATCATAATTGCTACAAATAGTCAAACAATAAACACACGTACAAAAAGTAAAAAACGAATCATATTTTTAGTGCAGAATTTTATGTAATCTGTAGTTGAGTGTAAATTGCAATTAGTTTAAAATGTGCGATTGTTTTATATAGTTGTAGTTCATTATTTTTGTAGGCACAGGATGTTTGTGAGACCCACATATAACTTTAAACATTCCATTCCTTTTTTTGAAGGTACCAAAAATATTTTAAATAAAAAGGCTCGTTTTTAAGGGGAACATATTTTGATCACGTTGTTTTCGTTGTAGATGGATGCCTCAATTGCTTCATATATGTATAAATGTCATCACTTCTTCGGATATAATTTTATTTTATGTATATTATAATATGATATCTCTAATTATTCTACGTACAAAAATCATGATAAAGATATCAAAAAAACGAATATCTTACGAGTTACTTAACATTTTATGTTGATATCAGGAATATATGAAAGTCTCATTAATTTATTGATTTCTTAACATTTTCTTACTTTTTAATGTTACCTTCTGCTATATGTAGAATAATTGAAGAAATTTTATTGTGAAAAAATCATATAATTTCATGAAAAATAAGCGAAAGTAACCACCATATCTTTTTGGCGCATTTATCTAAAAGTATTACGTGACTAATGTACACCTCGGCTTTCGAACCGACATATACTTTCAAAAAAATGTTATTAATATCGTACATATTTTTCGGTATAATACGAAATTTAAAAAGAGGAACAGAATGCACAGAATTATGCGCATGCATTATATACACATTCAGTAAGTCTATTAAATAATTACATTAAAATCCACACATATTGCTTGTGATATTTAGCTCTAGCTATCCGTTGACGGACCAAAATGAATCTGTTTTGGCTTCTACAATTGTAATTATTTTCGAAGAGATCGGAATAAAGTTCTTGTAATCGTTCATTGACTCGATGAAATCTGGAGCTCGTGTATCTGAATTGAGAATTTAGATTCAGTTGTCTTTTAGAAAAATTGAAACGCGTACAGTTATACATACGCATATTTTAATTTCGTCTATAAATAAGACAAACTAACTGTTGACGTATATACTAACCCAAGAACAGTTCCACAGGTCAGAGCACTTAAAGTAATTACATTATCTGTATTAGTTGGCCAAATTAACCAAAATGTTTTAAATAATATTATTAAAATGGACAATATATTGTGGACAATAAAGTCATAAAAAATGCTCATTGTTAAATTAATAAACAAGATTGCAATCCATCCAATTATTATTTGAATTATCCAGTTACGCAGTAATCGATATTCCTTTGGCACACCGAGCGCTTCCAGCGTGTTGTCTACTACGGAGAGTTCACGTAAACATGCCTTCAATTCCTTTAAAAAATTATGTTGGCTGGTTATACGACATACAATAGAGAAATGGCAGTTAAGTCAGATTCCTCCCCCCCCCCATAAAAATCAAAACAGCACCTATGCCAGAATTAAGTGCTACTTATATACTAATTATGTGCATAATGCCAATTATTGTGTTCAAACAGTTAAGCAGAAAATCGCGATTAACCTTGGGGGTGCTGACTTATCGTTAAGTTAGCACCTCATTTATTAAATCATATACAAAGTCAAAAAATTAGTACAGTAAAATTATGTGGTTTTTAAGTACTTTCAATATCATACATCAAAATTCGTGTAACAGAAACGGTTTAAGAGATACACGTATACCTATATCAATTAGATACATATGTTATAACAACGGTACAAGAGTAAAGTGCCTGTTACAGTACAGTAGACAGCAAATTGGTTTTAGGCTCAAATTGTTCCATTTATTCCTCCATTTATGTGCTTTTAAGGTACGCACAACGATATTTTTGTGCATTCCCCTTGGATCGGAAAATCCATCCTTCTTATATAGTATAGTGAGCACTCACCGTCTCCTTACAAGACTAAAATGCCAGTTAAAATGCAGACAGCGAATTAGTTTTTAATGAAAATAATAGTAAATTTAATAAAAGTATCTAATCATTAACTAACACCTAATAATTAATTAATTCCTAATTTTAATAATTTATTGAAAAAAGACCCGAATACTTTATTGTTATTAATTAATTATAATCGAAAGACGATTTCTATAAAAATAAAATTTGCTCTGATATATTTTTCAACTTAATATTTGATATCAATTATTATTCTTATAATTGTCAATTATAAATCTTAACTCGTGACAATACGATTTGGGAAACTTCATGAATTTTGTAAAAGTATTGATTTAATCTTTATGTTGCAAATTTATATATACTTGTATATATATATATGGTATATATATATATATCTGGAGACACGGTAGTGTCTCGGCGCTAAGCCAAGCGCGCGACACTGCCGTGCCTCCTTTACGCGAAACTGAGAATTTTTCGGGGTAGAGGTGATCAGATCTCAGTAACGGCTGAACCGATCAAGTTCTACATACGCTCAATCGACAGGAAATACTAAAATTGTATAATAAAAGTGCTTTCATTTTTTTTCTACGTGCCCTACGAGCGGAGATATCGCGACGCAAAGTCTGGATCTGTGAATTTTCACGTTT
>NW_017276598.1:0-309 GCF_001594065.2 Cyphomyrmex costatus | reverse complement strand
GAACCTGGCACCTTCAATAATATATGAGTCATTTTTCATGGTAATATGTAATAGTATTTTTTATATGCGTATTCATTTCCATTTCATTATCCTTTAATAATAATATAAAAAACTATTATAGTTTGATCTCTCACCTAGAACACTATATTTGATTCAAGATTTTAGAGTGTAAGTTAACAAGTTTTCAATCATGTATATTTTTATAAGTATACGTTTACAAATTATTATTATAATTAATAATTAATGTCGTGATTGTTCTGATAATCAAATACGCTAATAAACATAATAAGTGTTTTGGTATAATGTTAT
>NW_017276597.1:0-3309 GCF_001594065.2 Cyphomyrmex costatus | reverse complement strand
GGAAATCCCCTAGATTTTGTCACTAAGCGCGCTAGGGAATAATGTCGCACGCTGTTCCCCACAACACATAAAGTCAAAGACCCTCTATTATCGGAAAAACGAGATGGACATGTCTCTGGTCGGCAACGTTGATGACGTATCTTAAAAATAAAACGTGAAAATTCACAGATCCGGACTTTGCGTCGCGATATCTCCGCTCGTAGGGCACGTAGAAAAAAAATGAAGGCACTTTTATCATACAATTTAAGTTTTTCCTGTCGATTGAGCGTATGTAGAACTTGATCGGTTCAGCCGTTACTGAGATCTGATCATCTCGACCCCGAAATTTCTCCGTGTCGCGTAAAGGAGGCACGGCAGTGTCGCGCGCTTGGCTTAGCGCCGAGACACTACCGTGTCTCCAGATAAACTACAGCAGTAATATTACAATTAACTAACAATTTAACGATAATTGATGTTGTTTACCCACCTTATATCAATCTTGATAATGATGAATAAAAACTGTAAATAATTAATTTTTCATTGCGAAGAATATTATCTCAGCCGGGAATCGAACCCGGATCTCTGACATTCCGTGCAAGCGTCCTAAGCCTTTAGACTACCGAGGCAATTATTTAGAAGCACCCATGATCCAGCTTAGACCGCTGTGGTTTTATTCTCATTTGAACTCTAGCGATTCAATAAGAACTGACATCGTTTAAAAAATCATATTTATAAAATATATAATTGCATATGTTTTGACATCTTACTGTATCCTCTTCAATTATAATACTTATCTCATTTTCCTGAATACGTTTTCAAAATCCACTATACTATCAAACAATATTAAATCAATTATTATTATATTGGGTTCGCAAAAAATTGCATTTTTTGAGCTCCAAGTTGTATATACAATATCTTCGTCAATAATAGTTAAAATTTAAATTTAAAGAAAGGTTTTTAAAGTTTGAAATCTGTACCTTTAGAAGCTTACTACATTTTTTAAGTTTATGAGTTTGATAATTTTTACATACCGAAAACTATGAGCTAAAAAAAAACGGAAAATTTTCTTCTCATTTTGTGAGTTTCTAACGTACCCAAAACAAATTTGAGAAATTTTTTGGCTACCTACCGTGAAAGCTTGATGTTTTCCCTACAAAATTATTTTTATTTTAAATATTCCTACAATTTTTTGTTACTGAGTTATTGCGGATTAAATAAAAGGATCACTTTGACTTTACTTGCTCATAACTCCATTAAAAATTATCGTATCGCAATTTAAAAAACAGATTCTTAAAGCTGAAACTTTACACGATGTATTTATATTGGGTTAGTAAGAAAGTAATTGCGGTTTTTACTGATAGATGCCTTTAAAAAAACGCAATTATTTTCTTGCCAACTCAATATTAATGATATAATAGTTACATAATTATATATTTTTGTTTATCAGATATATCACACACATTTAATAATATAAGTGAAACGTCTGTTGATACTTCAGTTGATATAATAAAACCAAAAAATAGTAATAAGGTATCTGAATATATTGAACAAAGAAAGAAGCAAAAAGGAATTAGACGAAATAAAGGAAAACAAAATGACGCAATAAAAAAGCAACAAAATGTAAAACATAAAGATGCTAAAGGTAAGCTTCGTTTACATTCATTATTTCTTACTAATAAGAAAACCTATCGAAAAGTGCTACACTCTAATTTTGATAAACTTTGAATATATAATATTATAATCTGGATCGAAGAGACATGTATTTTTTTTATACGTGCCTATATGACCATTATGAAGGTGAAATACCCTCTTGAAAAAAATCGTTTTTTATAATTCTGAGCTAATGTCATTAAAACGATGAAAGATATAAATTATTAAAAATAGTATAAAATAAAGGATTCTCCATATAACAAATAGAACAACAATATAAAGGCAAATGAGAGTCAAAAGTAAAACGAGAGATATCATCTCAACGTTAATATATTCATATGAAATTTTAAACTCACTACACATTGATATAATATATATAAAGGAAATAATCGAAAAATTAACATGTAAAAATTCGATTAATTTCTCGATTATTTCGTTTATATACTATATTATATTAACCCATTAAGTCCTGAATGTCTTCAATTCTGAACTCATTTTCATCCAGTTTCTTTTCATATTATTTATGCCAAAAAAAAATCGGATCCATGGTATTCGACGTAAAATTTCATGTTCTTTCAGAATATGACCTCAGAATTTGCCTAACACCAATGCTTAAAAAGTTGTGTACAATTTATTGCAAAAAAATGTTATTTTTTTGACTAAATAAAATTTTAGATCTAAAATTTCTATATGATACCGGCAATATACACATCTTTTACCACATAGAAACGCTTTTCTATCCTCGAGTCCTCGTCCTCGAGTCCTAAATTTTAAAATATGTATGGTCCGAAAAAAAAAATTTAACATGGCGGTCCTCAAAATGGGTCCGAAACAAATTTTTTTTTGAAAATTTTCAGGGCGCTCTAACCCGAAAACTATGAACTTTTTCGAAAAAATGAGAAGTATGAAAAGTTATCAGAATTCATCGAGGAATACACTAGAATTATATGTATGTATGTTATATAGAATATACCTGACAAGAAACCTTCCGAGCTGTAAGGAACTTGAACGTCATTAATTGGTTTTTACTGTTTTGCAACCGTCTTCATGGCCATTAAGTCTTCACCTGTACTGGCGCCACGTGATCGTTGACGTCTGCCGTGCGTCATTCTTGCGTCAAGCCAATCATCTGTCACCCTATGGCGGCCATCGAATTTGACAGCTAGGTGCTCAACAGTAACCATTGCTCCGCACCTGGTCTGACGAAGATTTAGATGTCTGCGTGACATTGGTTACTTTCAGTAATTAATGCCTTAGGTATGATCCAGTAAAAGACCAAAAATCGGTATTGCGGGATCGACGTGTAGTAAGTGCCACAAATCCGTTATCGACAAATGCATGTGCGAAGCGTGTCAACGTGTGTTTCATTTGAGTTGCGCACGGCTTTATATTCAAAACAAGACTTATAGCAATTGTTGTTTCCAATCGCTCCGGTATTTGCTCGCATCGGACGACGCGCCGATCCTGTCGCCCGCTGTTGATGATCTCGCAAACACTTCGCCTTCCCCTGCTCCCGTAGCCGCACCGTGTTCGTTCAACTCCCCTGTCTTTCTTCCCGCCCCTCCACCACCCGTCTTACCTGGCCCAAGTGTATCTACCCCACTCCCGATCGTTACTTCCAGTACCGCTTCCATTATGAGTGATAATCGAGACGGCTCGGCGTTGGCAGGAGCCGCGTCT